>NW_026854032.1:0-257876 GCF_026571515.1 Ruditapes philippinarum
AAAAAGGGGGCCAAATTGCTTTAATTAAATCAATATTTTTTTAAAAACTTTTTTAACCCTTTTTAAAAATAAATTGTCTTTTTTTCTTTTTGTAAAAACCCCCATCTTACTTGGGTTTGTTTTCTTCTTTTTTAAAGCCCAGCGCGAAAATGAAAAGTTACATTCAAAATTTAGTCCCTTTTTTCATAAAAACATAACTTTTCATATCTCCCGTTTTTTCAAAAATAAGACACAATTATTACTGTTTGTTTAAAACAACATATGGGGAATGTTCAAAAATTAAATTTTGGGAAAAGTATTTCCAAAAATCTTATCATAAATTCTTAATGTTTTTATTAAAGTCAAAAATCAATTTGAAAAAAATTTTTTGGTTTTAAAAATTTTAAAACATTGCGATTTATATTATAATAAGGGTTTTTCAATAGGAATAAATGCTCATATTTTTTAACCTTCGGGCTTTAAAATTTTTTTTGTCAAAAAAATTTTTCATTATTTTAAAAAACCGTTTTGGCTTTTTTTGGGATCATTTGTAAGATTTTAAAAACATTTAACTTTTTAAAAAAAAGTTTTTATAAAAGTGTATTTTAATTTATAAATGTTATTATAGATGGAAAAAAAAAAGCCCAAATTCCCTATCATCCATTCAGATTGTTGAGGTTATAATTTTTGTGGTTCAAAAAAACATTTTCTTTTTTTAGCAATTTTCTTTCATTTTTTAAGAAAAACAAACAGAAAAAATTTTAAAAAAAAAAAAAAAAAACAAAACAGCACCTATCTCCGCCTACAAAAAAAAAACCCAAAAAAAACCCCCCCCCCCCCAAAAAAAAAGTAAAAACCTTTCCCATATTTTTATAATTGGAGTTTAATTTTGAAACATTTAATGATTTTATTTAAACTTTTTTAATAAAAGGGTTGCAAAAATCTTAAAAATTAAAACATCAATTTTTTAATTTTTTTCTATTAAACAAAATTTTTAAAATTTTTTTAAAATTAACAAAAAAAATTAAAATTAAATTTTATAATATCAAAAATTTTAATTTAAAAACACTTTAAAATTAAAAAATTTTTTTTAAACAAAAAAGGGTTAGCAATTTTTAAAAAATAAAAAACATTCCCTTTCGCAATTTAAAATATTTTAATAACCACCCCCTCAAAAAAAAAAAAAAAAAAAAAAAAAAAAAAAAAAAAAAAAAAAAAAAACCCCCACCCAAAAACATTTAAACTTTTCCTAATTATTTAAAAATTTTTATTAGAAGAGGTTAAAAAACCCAAGAACTTTGAGTAAAGCATAAAAATTTTCCTTTTTCCAAAAAAAGTTTTTCAAATTCCCCCGGGAATTTTTTAAAAAAAACCTTTTAAACAATTTAAATTTTTACAAAACAAACCCATCAAATTTGGGTTTTTTTTTCCATTTTTGATTCCGATATCTTTAAATTTTCTATTTTCAGATATGAAATTTGCTCACCTTAAAAAAATTTTTAATAATCGAAAACAAACATGTGTAAAAAATGGATATGAAACAACCCGCATATTAATACTTTTTAAAAGCATGAATAAAAAACCCAAATTAAGTTTATTTCTTTAAAGGGAAAAAGTTTGAGTTGTTTTTAAATTCTCAATTTTTACTATTTTTTAAAAGCAACAAATTTCCATGATTTTTTGCTCCGTTTAATTTTGGGGATTTTTTTCTCTCTATTTTAATCTTTTGTGCCGTTGGGGGCGAAAAAATCGCCCGTAATTCAATCAAGATGTTATATTTCCCCCCTTAAAGATCTTCAGCACTCATTTTTGTTGGGCTTGTAGAAAATTAGTTCTTCTTTTTGGTTTTTTTCTTTTTGGGGTGGTTCCCAGTATCCCCAACTTAATACTTTTGAATCACCCTTAGGTAGTGCCTCTTTTTAAATTTGTTTTTTTGAGTCTTATCTGTGATATGCGGGCTTCATAACTCTGATCCCTTTAAAAACCATTTTTTTTATTTTCCCCCCTTTTTTTCTCGTATGGGGAAAAGCTTTTTTTAAACTTGGGGACCATATGCCGTTTTATGGAATGGCACTTACGTGTCACTTGAATTCTTTGATAACCCCATATAAACCCAATCTGCGATGTTAAAAATTAAAATTCCCCATTTCATTTTTAATTTTTAATTTCTTAACCGGTGCTAGGGCCTGGCGGTAGTTTCATTGCTCCGTCCATGACGGCCTAAAAACCGAGCCTGAAAACATTTTAATTTTGGTGTTGGTTTTTTGGGGTTTTCTTATTTCTCTTTTTTAAATTTTGCAAGAACCCCCTAAAACCCTTTGATTACAAAACGAAAAAACCCCGGCCTTAAACATAACTTTTAATTTAACATTTAATCAAATTTTAAAAAAAACACAAAAAAAACAAAGAGGCAAACAGAAAAATGTGTGCATTCTTCAAAAGAGCCATTACTGCTAATAGACAAAAGATTTTCCTTTTTAAGTATAAAATTAACTCGGCGGGAAATACTGCCCTTCTAAAAACTGTTAATTTAAAATTGTTGAACAAAGCACGAAAATTCACAAAAAGACCTATACATTTTAAAATCAGTAGTTCGGCAAAAATTGCCGACATTTTAAAGCTACCAACAACACAATGTTTTATTTTTTTTTATTCAACTGAAATGATAAAATATTGTACCAATTAAAAATTGCGGAAAAGAAATTTTGTTCATTATAAGCACTTCTTGTCCAAATCGTTGCACATGTTTTTTTAGATATTCAGATACAAATAAATATTATGCAAAGTCAGTGCATTACTGTTAATTTCAAAATATAAGAAGCTTAAGAACTGAGGTCGGATAGGTAAAACCTGTAAAAACCTAAATGCTAATAACACGGTTTGTTGGATCCTTATAATTGAAAAAATACAGTTAATCCAAAATATGTCGCATCTATTCACTGGCAATGTTCATTCATCTATAAAGTGTAAAAGGAAATTGAATTGAGTACGACACGGTACAAGAATGATGACCTGACGTTCATTCAGATAGCTACATCATACTTTTAGAATAGAGAAAAACAGAGTCTCTAAAGGAAGCCAAACACACTGTTCAACAAACGATTTTTTGTTCAACATATATAAACATGCTAAAGAATAAAAACATCATACTGCTACATTTTCGGTAGTATGATATTTACGAGTAACTTTTCTTTCCACAATATAAATTTATGTCATTATTTAAATGGAAGCATTATTAAAGAATTGCCGTACACAATACCGTCAATAATCTTTCTCCCTAGCGCACCATCAAAGACTGGAACAGCCTACCTCCGGATGGTACGTCAGCCGGTACAGTTGAGTCATTCCGTACTCCTCTGTCCCAACTCTATATCTAAAACCACACTCCTGTCCTTTTTTAACCTGCACTGTATATATTCCTCACTTATTATGCCCCCTTCGAAGAAGAGGGGTATATTGTTTTGCTAATGTCGGTCTGTCGGTCTGTCTGTCGTCCGTCGGTCTGTCCGTCGGTAGACCACATGGTTTCCGCTGATTATCTTGAAAAGTATTTATCACAAAGTCTTCATATTTCACATAGTGATTGGTCATAACTAGTAGATGACCCCTATTGATTTTGGGGTCACTAGGTCAAAGGTCAAGGTCACAGGGACCTTAAAATGTCAAAAGGGTTTCCGCTGATTATCTTGAAATGTATTCATCACAAAGTCTTCATATTTTACATAGTGATTGGTCATAAGTAGTAGATGACCTCTATTGATTTTGGAGTGTCACTAGGTCAAAGGTCAAGGTCACAGGGACCTTAAATGTCAAAATGGTTTCCGCTGATTATCACGAATAGTATGTATCACAAATTCTTCATATTTCACACAGTGATTGGTCATAACTAGTAGATGACCCCTTTTGATTTTGGGGTCACTAGGTCAAAGGTCAAGGTCACAGGGCCTTAAATGTCAAAAGGGTTTCCGCTGATTATCTTGAAAAGTATGTATCACAAAGTCTTCATATTTCACATAGTGATTGGTCATCATTCGTAGATGACACCTATTGATTTGGGGTCAAATGTCAAGGTCACAGGGACCTTAAAATTAAAATGGTTTCCGCTGATTATCTTGAAAAGTATTCATCACAAGTCTTCATATTTCGCATAGTGATTGGTCATAACTAGTAGAATGACCCCTATTGATTTTAGGGTCACTAGGTCAAAGTTCATCAAAGGGACCTTAAAATGTCAAAATGGTTTCCGCTTGATTATCTTGAAAAGTATTTCACAAGTCTTATATTTCACATAGTGATTGGTCATAACTAGTAGATGACCTCTATTGATTTTTGGGGTCACTAGGTCAAAGTTCATGGTCAAAGGGGCCTTAAATGTCAAAATGGTTTTCCGCTGATTATCTTGAAAAGAATTCATCACAAAGTCTTCATGTTTCACATTATGATTGGTCATAACTAGTAGATGACCTCTATTGATTTTGGGGTCACTAGGTCAAAGGTCAAGGTCACAGGGGCCTTAAATGTCAAAAGGGTTTCCGCTGATTATCTTTGAAAAGATTTCATATTTCACCTAGTTATTGGTCATAAGTAGAAGATGACCTCTATTGATTTAGGGATCATTAGGTCAAAGGTCAATGTCACATGGGCCTTAAATGTCAAAATGGTTTCCGTTGATTTTTCCATAATTGAACACTTCCATGTACCATTTTTGGCAAGTTTCTGTAATAAAAGTACTAATTATGTGAGTTAATGGCTAGAAAAGGGGGTATATGTGTCGTTCGACATTCTTGTTTACCCTTTCTTTCCGTCTTGCGCATTAACTTGGCAGTAAACTTCAGTTAGTTGAAGGCGGCCAGTATATTGGAAGAAGAAAGAAGAAGAAATGCACTTTACCTAAATGACCCACTGACCGAACATAACAATATATATTCAAGTTATATCACTATACGTTTGCTTTAATATTTCTAGACACAATTTAATCGCTCTAATCTGCTATAAAACACCACAGGGCTGTACTTTCACAATAATATCAACTCATCTCGGAATACTATCATTAAGTGAAAAAAAGTTTTAGGGGGAAAAAAAAAGTTTTTGGGGGTTTTCAAGGGAAATTTTGGGAAAATAAAAAAGATTTTAAATTTTTAAAATTAAAAATTTTATTAAAAATTTTGCCCTTTTTTTAAAACGTTTTAGCATGAGTGTTGTTCGAACATGCTAAATCTATGAATCTTTTTTTCTTAAATTTTTGGGGGGTTCCAGGGGTTCCCAAACCCAAACAGACAAAACATATGTTTCCTCCCTTTTTACATTTATTTCAGCGTCTTATCTGTGATAGGCAAGTTTCCGGGGCGATAACCTGTTTATCCCCTTTTTAAATTTCCCTTTTTAAATTCACCCAAATTTTTGGAAAAATTTTCCCTTTTTTCCCTTTAGGGGCAATAGGGGCCCCTCTTCGGGGAAATATTACAAACGTCTCACATTGAAGGTCCCATGATAACCGCCTTATGAAATCATCAGCCTATGTTTCTAAATTCAAAATATTACTATTTTCATGTTTAAATGTTGAATTCTGCTAGGGGGAGTGGACGGAATCTTGCAGTAATTACTACCTATTACCAAACCAAGCCTGCAACATATTCAATTATGTCGTTTTGTGCGTTCATCTAGGAATTTGTTTTTCTCTTTTTTATATTGCTGAGCATAATTTGAGTTTTTGATATGAAATGTTATTCGGATAGGAACTATACTTGCTAGGGTATGTAGGAAATACACTTTTATTATCTATAAAAGAACACTCGTGCATTCTTTTATATAAAAATAGTTTTGAAAATAAAAGAAAAATAGTTATTGTTGTTTAAAAATTTAACAAAGAACTTTATGAGTCAATTAGATTTAAAAAAGAAGAAATAGTGAAAATGAATTTAAAAAAAAATTATGAAAATTGCAGATCAGGTCTTATTGAGTCTAATAATGTGAGGTCATGGACGGTGCATCATGCCCCGAACGAAAGCTAAAGCAGTGTCCGATCTATATTATCAAAACTGCTAAGTTATTAGACAGCAATGGTCATCTAGATTTTGAAACATGCTGACAGTTTTTATTTGACAAACACATGTTTGTTTCTCTCTTAAATGTGTGGCAATATTTCATTTGCTGGATACCTTACATTCATAATAAATATATAATAATCACTAACTAACTATTTCAGTAATGTATATACAAACGATATTATATAAGAGAGGACCCCTTTCTTCCGTAGATGGTCCCCTCATGGACCTAACAGTCACTAACTAACTATCTTTATTTATTGAAACATATTTACAAATAATAAACACACAATAAACACAATAAACACAAGAACAAATAACTCAATCCATTTAGAATTCAATAGTCTTAGAAAATCAGTGCATGTAGTCTTTAAAACTTGGTAGTGCTGTCTGGATCTGATTCGTATTTCCAGGGGAATCTGAGTGGTCTCCTCCCCCTGAAACATGGTCCTGAGAAGAGTGATTTGGGTTCCAGACGGGCTTTTTAGGGGGTTCTATGGAGGGCAGTGGACTATCGTCAAGGTCAGAGAGGTGCAAGCTTCGGTCACATGGATTCCCATCGCTGCTCTCTTGTAGCATTCTCTTGGCTCTGGAGTGAGCCTGTGGTGATCCCATAGTCTTTGACGTCATAGGTTCATTACACCAATCAACGGAGACCTCGTTGGAAGTGTTTTTGTCTTCAGAGTCGCTATCGCTACTAATCACTATTACCAGGTGTTCGTAAAGACTTCTTTTATTTCTGAGGTGGTGGGCTCTTTGCGTTGGTATTCTGGGGTGGGAGGCATGTCAACTCTTTCAAAGTAGTCTGTAATATTAGTACGATGATTGGCGCGTTCTACCAAGGCTGAGGGACTTGGCAGAGTCTCGTCTTCTAGTACTAAGTCTGTATCCATGTTGTTGTCATCTAGACGTACTTCAAAGATTCCTTTGTAGACGTGGTGAGTAGTTGCACACGTTTCTTCAGTTATCTTCACTTTTGTAATGTTCTCCACATCCCGAATTGCTGTAAATACCTGTTGGAAGTATCCAAAGTTAGGTGACTTCTTTTTACTTTTCTCAATAGCGATATTCTTTCTAAGACCCGGATAACGGTACATTCTGTTTTTCAGAGGGCGCATATCATTAGTGACGTATCTCCATATTGGCAGGTTACTGGTGAGGAGAACTGGCTTGCGCGACATAAGTTGTTGGTGATGCTTCTTCACATTTACCGTTGTTGGTTCACGCACCAGTTGAGAAACAAGTCTTTGGTGTCTGTAACGGAAAGCATTGAGTCTGTCTCAATTGGGTCGTTAACGAATCCTAATAGTATATCACCGTACTTCCTGTCATCGAGCTTAATCCCCATGTTATATTCCGTTATGGCTTGGCGATAGATCCGGTTCCAGTCACGGGGTTCTGTTAGTTGCATTTAGGGTGTCGGGGGTCTTTTCTTTTTTGTTTAATTTGGGGGAAAAAATGAAAGAATCAATCTTTTTTATTTTGTTCACTTTTAGCCCGTGCTTCAGTTTTTTGCTCAAGTACTGGGCTTCTTTCTTTGGGGGGGGGAGTGAGGGGCCTGGGATTTGGCCCCCTGGGGAGGTGGTTCTACGTCCTTTCTTTTTCAAGAATTCAGACGTATTAGAGACTTGATGGTGTTTTGTTACTACCGGGCCCCAAAAGGGTTTTTTTCTTCACCCATAAATTTAATTTCCTTTTTGGGGTTTGTTGGGCTTTTTGGGTTTTGTGACTGGTTTAAATTTGCTTGAGTAGGGGTACTTTTTCGGTGCTGGGCTTATTTTTGGGCTGGCTTTTTGAGCAAGTGAATTCGGGACCCCTGGTGGGTGGGTTTTCCCCTCCTTCTCGCCATTATGCCATGATATCGCACTTGGTTTGTTATTAATCAAATATTTGATTGCGGTCATCAGATTTGTTGTCTTTGTGTCTTGTTTTAAAGTCTCAAGAACATCTTGTGGAGTCTGCCACCTATATACTATCTCGTGTGTAAGGACGTCTCTGTCATTATCTTCAACGTAACGGGACACGTAGCTCTTTTCGTCAGCTCTTAAGATTTTATGACCGTTGTCACCTAGAACAAATGTTGTGGGGATGATGGTAGATTGGTTAATGAAGGGACTCATATTCTCAAGTACAATCGTATACCAGTCCTTGTTTATTGTCTCAACATGTTCATGACACTGTGGTTTTCTCTGATACATCTTTGTCTGAAACGATATAATATTCTTCTGCAAGTGGTCTGCCGTTATAATGTAATGTCATTTCTGGTCCGTCAATTTCTATCACTTTGTCTTTTAGTGTCTGGTAGTTCGGCAATTTCTTAGTTGGCCCATGTCTTATTTAAATCGGCCCAAGGTCGTCTGCATTGTCTCTATCTCATTGTCTATCTTGGTTGTTGTCCAATTGTTTTGTATGGTGTCAACCGTAGCGGTCATGTCACGGACTACACTCAAATTTGCGTTTTTGAATAGTGGTCACGTCCCTTATTGTTGATACTAAGTCTGTGAGCTTGCTGGTGTTGTCTGTCGCTATGTTCTTCGCTGTGTTCGCTATGCTGAGGGTACTAGATAACGTCGATAGGGATTGTGTAAGTCTGGTGAAGAAGTCTGGTTGGTTGTCCGGTATGTCATCTAATTTGTCTGCTAACTGTTCTAGTCGTGTGTTAAGTGATAACACGTTTTGATGTGTGTTGTGTAATGTTGTGTCTGTCCTTGTCTGATATCTGTTGTATTTGGACGTCAGGTCTTTCAGTTGAGCTACTTGTGTATTGACAGTAAGTCCCATGGCTGTTTGTGTTGTTTGAAGTTGTTTTTGTGTTGTTTGAATTCCTTGTATTATCGGTTTAAGTCTCTCCATTTGTCCGGTAACTGTTCCTAACTGTTGGTTGTAAGAGTTTACATCGTGTTGTGCATTTGTTACGCCAGCGTCTAGCAGTCCTACTTTATGTTGTAATTGTTGTACTTGTTCTTGTACGTCTTCTTTGTTGTATGCTTTGTGTGATAAGTACACGGCGAATGTGCAGTACCATGGATCATCGCTTTCTGTGTCGTCCCATTCTACTGTTAGTGTTTTGCTTCCGTCGTCGTTTCCGTTGACTAAGAATAACATTTGGTGGAACTGTTTTATCATGTCTCTTTCTTGCATCATGTTTACTTTGAGTCTGTACGCTCTTGTTTCTTGTTGATTTATATATCTTTGCAGGGGGTTGAGCTTTCCTATCTTTAGTTCGGCTTTTCCTTTGCTTTGCATTGATGCCATTCCTAGTCCCGGGGCTAGTTTCCATGTTGTTGGATACACACATGCATAGAATATTAAGTTTTTTTTTCCGAGCTTAATCTGTAGTCTGCTTTTTCTGGCACTGTGTTTGAAGCGAATGTTCCCATCGGTGTAGGTTTTAAGTTTAGCGGCATGTTTCTTGGCTTCCATATTGAGTACCATCTTGCCGGACTGGACGGCCATTCTTCGTAATGTGCTTCGTTTAATATTGCAAATAATTCGTCAGGTGTATGATATAATGCTTGATCTATTCTACGTGGTGGCTTCTCGTCATCACTCATCTGTAATATATTAACTCTGATACTGATTGTCTTCAAGTGTCTTATCTTGATTCTCAGTCGATAACTCATCCATGTTAACTACTTTTGTAGCTGTGTACATGTCTGGTCCCATTTTGGGTACACCGCCCTTTAAGTTAATTGTCTGTCCAAGTAGTGTAGCTTCGCCAGCTTGCATTTTGTCGTCATCAACTAGAATATTTTTGATTGGTGCTCTGTATGGATATGGTTTCACACTGGTTCCCTTTTTCATTTTGTATCTGTTTGGTATTGGTGTGCTTGAGTGTGGTGGTATGAACTGTTGTGGTACTCCTGGTGCCTGTACGTCTGTGTTCGGGTCGTATTCTTTTGAGAGGTACGTGTTCACTACAGTGCGTACGTCCTGTGTTGTGTCTTCGTCTGAGATGTTTTCATTTCTGCGTTCAACGTTGCGTGATGTGTTTATGTTCTGTTTTGTGTGATTGTATGTCAGTCCGACTTTGTCAAGGTCCTGGGTCTGTTCAAGTTCCACATGTGTTCCGGTACTCCAGCCATCTCCCATATGTCGTCTGCCAGCATGTTTCTCTCCAGTCCGTTTAAGCTCATGGTGAAGAAGCCCAAGTCAACCGCAGTTCGAAACTCAATAGTGGACTCATAAGTTACTCTTATTTTGGCTATGATATTAATGTATTCAAGTATTCAATGCTCTTGTAAGATATCAGCATGTAAAGATTGTTTTTATTTTCCAATTAAACGTTCTCGACTCTAACAAAGTTTACGCATTAAATCACTCCACTTTGTAGGTTAGGTCTAATGTTGTAATGAATTTTACGCTCATGCAGCAATTATTTCAGGAAACTAAAATGCACTCAACTGAAAAAGATAATGTTTTTACAAAATGACTTTAATTACAATTTTCATTATGGTTCGTTACTTGTGGATTGTTTTCTAAACGAAATCAATATCACATCAAATAGCATTGATAAAAATATAACAATAAACTTAAATTCTAGTTTACATTTACTGTGCCTAAAAAGATCTTACATGTGTCTTTTTTAAAATATACGATTTTGATGAATTCAGCTTAAGAAAATGATATGTATATGTTTAATACTAATCATCTTTGTGTTTCATTGATAAATCATTAATTCAGAAAGAACTTTTACAGACAAAAATGTGTCTTTATACCAGCGTGCTTTTGAAATATATTTTTAGTTATCCCTGACATGATTTCTATTTTATTATCACATTGAAATGATTAAACACTAAGAATGTGAATTAAAATAGAATCTAATTGATCATTTGCATTGACAGTGGTTATGCAAGATTATTGAAAGCAATAATTCATCAACATATCACTTTTAATATGAATTTATTAATTTGAAATTAAGCACATTACAGGACACACTTATTTTATATCAACTATAACACATTGATTGAATGAATATAAAAGTCTTACTTAACTATTTTTACTATAACTAATGTAATGCTTGTAAAGTACGAGTTTTTATAAATGCATGCTCTTTTCTATGTTTTATTTCGGGCGGACATTACGCCCCACCAACACATTAGAGGTCATTTAACGACGTGCATTATATTAGGCACAAACACGAACCTGAATGAACCACGGACGTTCCGCAAGCTAGCTTCCTTTTATGAAAGAATCCAAAGTAGTTTGAAATCAACAACTTTAACCACTCGGCCACGGACGCCCGGAATTCTTTGTATCGTTATGTGATTAATTTAAATGTGGATGTCATTCTGCTACAAAGTTTCGAAAATATTTTTTGCTGTTTGCTTAAATTTCGGGAAATTTCTTGAAATCTAATACGACCGTACATTTCTTGATCCTTTGTTATACCTGACGTACATCTACAAAGAGTAAAGTCATTGAACTTTCACCTTATCTTGTACATAATAAAACTAAAATTGTTTATCTACTATGCCCACCAAGCATAATGGAAGTTAGTTTAGAATTCGTATTGCTTCCCAAGTAGGAATATCCTTAGGATAAACTATAAATTTAGTTTTTTAAATGATTTTCGTAGACACAAAAGGTGATTCTCCGACAGAAGAGGAACAATGTAGTAACAAACAGGGTGAAATAAATTTTTCGTAATCAATTATTTACAACTGTCGGCATTAGAAATGAAGCTGTATCCCAGAGTAATATTTAACTAACGGTTTGTTTTGTAAGACATTATGGATGTATTTGTATTAATTTTTTCTTTTCTTATTTTTTTACTTATTTAATTTGGAGTCTCTTACACCTAATTGAATACATGTCTTATCATTCTGAGGAAAAGCTGACCGAGGTTTTAATTTGGCTTGATATATGAAGGCTTTATATCCTCCCATCTCCTTTTAAAATTCATTGTTAGTTATTTTGTTCTGATCAATGTTTTCCCGTCAAGGACAAACGTGTTTTTAAAACTTTGGGATCATACGCCGTTTTCAACTGAACGGCACAAAAGTGTCGTATTGAATGTTCAATGATCTCCCTCGTATGAAAACACATTTGCAGATGTTTATAGGCTCCATATTTTAGTATTGCCATAAAAAGATGTTTAATATTGCTTAAATCGGAAATCGGTATGATATATTTTAATATATAAAAACATTTTTCGACTTTTTTTATCTAAACGTTTTAATCGTTTTCACAATGTGCTTGATAATTATGACATCCGGGCATGCATCCGGTAACAAGCATTTACCGTGTTACACTGTGCGAGATTAGCTGAATTCTCATCAATAGCTGGTAGTAATGGTATAATTTAAAAGCGAAACAGAGACAAGAGGTTGCTAAATTATAGAAATATCTTAAAGAAAATGGGTTTATAAGTTTCCTATTACTTTCATTTGATTTGATTTTTAGTTTGTTTGATTTAAATATCAAGATTTATTGTATACTTATCAATAAAATATTATAAAATATAGATAAAATAAAATGCGTATTTTCATTTCCCGTATTTTCACTGTAAAAAAAATATTTTCACTGCAGTGAAACACCAGAGTACTTTCTCCTTAATTCAGCCAATGCACACAATTAAAGTAGAAGTCTTAAGAATTGTAAGGTCGAAATAAAAAGAATACAATAAACAGAAAATTCAAGTCTATTTTTCTATAAATACAAGAATTAATTTCATATTGTGATAAGAAAATTATTATGTTTCATGAGTGGCTCCCATCACTCGTGAAATATTTATTTTCAAACAAATAATGCATTTATGGGAAAAATCTTGAATATCCTTTATAGATATATATGAATATTTGTATCAAATGTGTTGTAATTGATTTCCATCCGTATGGAATGCATCTGCTGTTTAATTAGAAAATTTATTTTCTGCTTTGTGTTTTATATTTTTCATCATATTTGTGTAGCCTTTTCATAGTTTACAAATGAAATAGACATTGCTTCCATTTAAACCATGTGTTTATTACCTGATTAAAATTCCCAAAAAGATATAATTCAAGAGATATCTTAACTAAACACGTCAGGATTTACAAATAGTTTCAAACCTGAACAATATCTTAATATAGAGAATAAATGTATTGTTTCAACTTATGTTTAAGGGTAACATAGACTTCTTTACTAGAAATGTATGATTGGACTTCAAAATACTAACATTAAATTGGGTACGGTTTTGTTGTTCTGAAACAAGGATATGATTGCAAATACTGCATTTCACTTAACTTAATATTACAAGACAAAGGTATACACTATCTTTGGACAATATTTTTGCAATAGGGTTTTTTCAATTAATGATTAAATTATTATAGCAATAACATTGACGTCGCCGTGCAGTAACTGTTCAATGTATGATTATATAATAACTTAATAACAAATTAAATTGTTTTATCGTGTCATTTATTCGTTTATTCATTGATGCACTTAACAGTATGTACGCATTAAAAACAAATTGTATAGCAATACATCGCCATTCAAACAAAATAACCTCCTTTTAAGCATCAATTATTCACTAAATGTGTCAAAGGATTGACACAAATGATGATTGTTGTCTTTTAAATCCGGTTGAAAGTGGAAAATAAATTGCAGGAAAAAATGTTTCAACCATATAAAACAATTATTGAAATGCATTGACTGCATTTTATGTCCTTGCACAAGTTGTTTATTGTGTTGTTTATTGCTGAGGTTTTGTTGTGTGTGCGTTTATACTGTACCACATTTCTATCACAGCAAATTGCATCAGTTATAGTTAATATATATTTTATCATGCACTTTGTCAGGATAAATGATTGTTGAACAAAGAAAGAACATTTGTGAAATGCTGAATAAAGCATTCTTTATTTAGCATTTTACGGGGGATAATTAATGTTTTTGTTCATTTGTGTAAATACTTAAGATGGCTCGGTGAACAATCTCATAAATAAAAGTCGAGACAAACAAAAAGATAAATCGTACACTATTTTTTTCTTTTTAATCTCTTAGCGCATAAGCCAACCTAAGTGCACAGAACAACAACAGCATCAAATATGATAAACAAGATCAACAAGGAAAGGTGGTGTTCAATGAACGCAACCGTATTATAATAATACTCAAAAAAAAACAACACCTTATTTCGATGGATATGAAAACTGGTTTGACTATGATATTGTTCTATTTTGGCTAAAGTAATATTGTCTTGTAAATAAAGCATTTTTGTAATTGATTAAATGTTCTTGAATAAGATCTAGTACAGTTTTTGTCATTTAAATCATTTATGTCGTTACAACTTTCAACTTTCGTTATTGATGTTTATGACTTATTCAATAATGTTTTTACAGTTTAGTCAACATCTTCAATCTTTAATATTTTATATGGTATACGGTTGACATAATGAAAGACCAACGCAATACTGTTGCGTTACATTTACAATTTTCGACAAGATCTTAATTTAAGAGTAGTTATTAATTAAATAAAAATCAACACATTAAAATAAAACAGATAAGCGTTCATTATCTAATTTTTTTTTGGACTAGAACACAGAAATATTGAAAGATAAAAGGAAATGACCAACATAAAATATCTAAAGAGTGTACAGTTTAGTACCTTATTGAATAATCTGTGGACAATGAAATTTCTCTATATTCGGCACATATTTCACAGTGGATTGAAAACATTACATAATCAAATAGAAAAATCAGCAGAAAAACACACTACAAACACAGCATCATGAATGATTCAACAAACATATACCTTTTTACACATGGTATGTTAAAAAGTTTTAAAAAACCCATCAAATCTGAAATCGTCAGTTATATTTACGTCATATAAGAATGGGCTTGACATAAGGCTTTAGATATAATAAATGAATAAATAAGATTTTTTATATAAGAAAAAATAATATTTCATTCGTGAGCACAAGCTGTTTTATTCTTGCTCATGGTTGTGCCATCCATGAAAATATTACAAAGTATTATAACTAATTATGTTAATTAATATATCGAGTGTATTAAATACATTACAAATATTTTATATTTATTAAGTTTTATCAAGTAGCAAAAGTAAGTGAGCAAAGTTAAACCACAACAGCAGTCCATCAGTGTGCACAGCAGGGGCAGCTGAGGTTACGCTTCACACAGCTTTATAACATTTTGATATATTTTCGAAGAAAAAAAGATAATGAAACAAAAACCAAAAATAACAACCTAATTAAGAAGGATTTTGCAGTGCCAAATGATATAACGTTATTTATATTAACAACATTAAACTTTGTAAATTATGAATAAAGGTCTGCAAATCAACTATAGCGTCGTTATAGAAAGTTTTATCTCTACAAAACTATTACAATTGCATTTGCACTTGTCTATTCTTATAATTTATTTATTGTTTGAGTACGTTTCATCCCTACAACTAATATAAGAATTATAAGAATGCATAATTCACTTGTTTTTTTACATCTTGAAGACGTTTCACAAACTTAATAAAAAATATGACTATTCAAATTGTTGCAAGTGCTAGATAGATTATACATGGATTGTACATGTTTTCTGCTTACAAACTTTTAACTTTTTATTCTTGTACATATATAACTTATTCAGATCGCAACATTGATTACGTAATACGTTGAACAAAAGATTATACATATATGACTTATTTAGATAACAACACTGATTACGTAATACGTTGAACAAAAGATAATACATAAAATGTTAAGATTAGCTGTAAGACATAAAATCAAATTTAACAATGCTTAACACGAAGCGTCTTATGTAAATGTGGAACGGATATTTCAGACAACATGTATCTTCGAGGAAAGTCAATAAGAATTTGCCCCTAACATCTAAATAATTTTGATTTCAATGTAACGTGGATTGAAAAATTGGTTTTTTTTTTGAAAAATTGCAAACGCGAGTATGGCATTTTTTGTAATTGATTTCTAAGAATGAGATGTTTCTCTCCAGGATTTCTGACATCTAATGTCTTGTCTTTGAAATGCAATTTTGTTTTTGTAAAGATTATTTCACACAATTACTTTTAATAAAACAACAAAAAATATTATTCCAGAGTAGCCTATTTTAAACACAGGAAATGAAACAATTGTATCAACTGAAACTTGATTTATTTTTACACGTTTCTCAATTGCGGCGTCGAACTTTATTTTACGGGAGCGATAAGTGTATTATAAACGCACATTGAATAAAACGGATGCGAAGATGTAATATTCGTTTGATTGTATTGTTTAAATGTTGACATTAATTTTCAACACAAGTAAGCTTATTATAGTGTAACATAATGTTAAATTATTTATTTCTTACATATACATCCATAGTTTCATTGAAATAATTGAAAGTAGAGAATCATAACATTATCCTCCGTTACTGCTACAAATCAATGGGCATGCTCTGGAGTGCGGGTAACTAATACCTGCACTTCAGTTTACGCACTGTGCATGTATATGTATACGATTTAACTCTGACACATTTTCAACAGAAAGGTCCCCAAACTATGATACAACATAATGTTACATTATTCATTTCTTACATATGCATCCATAGTTTCATTGAAATAATTGAAAGTAGAGAAACATAACATTATCCTCCGTTACTGCTACAAATGATATTGATATTCTCTCGCTTTGCTATACAATGGTTAGTGTAATTCATGCTACCGATGTAATGTTAAATTGTTCAAACGTACAACAAGGAAATGATTGAAAAATACCGAACAAGTTAACGATTGATGACGAGGTGTTTAAATATGGCATTCGAGTAAAAATCAAACACACTGGCTTAAAGGTTTCATATTTTGTAAGCATAATCCTTAAACGTTTCCATAATGAAAAGATAAGATCCATAATGAAAATAATTAGAATAAACTAACACAATACAGCATGCTTTATTTTCAATAAACTATTGCTAGTATTATACAAAGTGACAAATCTATAGTATATGTATGCATATTTCTCAGTGATTAGATGACATAGTACCTTTAAAGAATACTTCAATGAGAATTGTAATAATGTAATGATAAATCAAGAATTATTTCTGCGATAAATACAATCAGAATGAGACAATAAAGAATATATTCATGATATTTATGTTTGCTTTAATTACACAGACGACACGTCGCATACATACAACTAGTGGAAATATCTACATCATAGATCCTGTGCTTAGTTTTAGTTTAATTATAGATTATTGTGCATTTATTTTATATCATCTGTTTTGATCATTTGCTCGAAATTCTAATATAACAAATATCAATCTAGCTATTATTGAAAAGTGTTCAGGAAAGTCTGGTGTAGTCTTTATTATTTCAGACATTTCATAATTGTCAAGATATCTTCATAAACGCATTTACCCTTAAAACGAAACATTATAATGTAGTATCATTGTAAATATTTTATCCTAATAATAGTAAGACATTTTACTTTGCAATCTTTTTGTTTAATTCACATATCATGTTATACGATTATGTAGTGACTTATTATATATAACTAATATATCATTATACCCTTAAAATTAAAAAAGAATCTTCAAATGAATGATATTTTACGATACAATGTCTCTAACTATATTCTAAAACTGCAATATTTTTTTTCTTGTGGCGTTCATCAGTCATTGAATTTGACTAAGGCTTGCACTCAAATATTGCTATCAATTAATTTTATGACAACAGTTTGAACAAACAAAATGCATTAGATGTTTGAACGTTGCTTTATGTGACTTATCTTTATTTTACAGTTCCCTTCGAAACGTGAAATTTACTTCTTTAATCTCTCGTGGAATGCATATTATACCTGAAAGATTCTAGAATTAATACAAAAATGATAACAGTACTTGAAGTGCCTAAGATTGAATGTTGTACATTTCACTATCTATCCCCGCGGACATACTCGATCAAAACAGTTTCGAGGTGTTGCTATGGATCATCACCGATCTTGTACATTTCACTCTCTTCTGCGGATATTTTCGATAAAAACAAGTCTCGATTCTCTCTTATAATGATAATTTTCTTTGATTTCGAGGGGTCTCACTTCTTTAATACCTTTTTTTAAAGTAATGTCCTTATATAACAGTGCAGTTTTCTTTGAGTGATAATGAAATTTCAATGTATCAGTGCATTTCCCTATGACGAACGTTATTTAATTCCAATCATTTAAATGGTCTAACTTGATATGCTTGATTAAATATAGACATAAATGCTATATATTTTATTTGACTTTGCTATATATTTTATGTGATATGACTATTATATATGACATATCATTACTCTAGTTCAACATCTATTAATACCATTGACACCTTGTCCAATCATTGTGGAAATGCCCGGCTTTTGTTTTGTCTCAAAAATTGGGCTTACATCTGATTCATGCCTACAGTATCAAGGTATACTCTCTTTAAAAAATAAAATGACAAATGATTGATGACAAGTCATTTTTGCTATCCTTACACCTGTATAACATTTAATTGAATATTTAAAGAACAGACATATGCATGCATCTCTGTATGACTATTTCTATATTGAATTTTAAAACACACACATTCAGGCTGTATAAGAAATAAACAGGAATTAACTTGTGAAATGTTTAATTTGCACTAGTGATGACGGACGCCATGCAACAATGATGATAAAACAATAAAATATTCAGTGATTAAGAACCTAAACATCTTATACAGTCATGCAGATCATTGATCTATCTTCAACAAGTCACTGAAACATAGGTATGTTAAACAAATATATGTATACATTTAAGAAGCAATTAAAATAATTGCGTATATGGATAATTTATTGATTTCAGTACGTTGTGCGTATACATGCAGAGGTGTCAAACGGCTTGGTATTTATGCACAATAATTTTAGATACCACATGTCGTTCCTTTATGTAATTCCCTTATTTTCATAATCAATTACATAACACAAGGTAGAAATCAATTAATAATTTATATATAATAAATGAAATTGAGTGAACAGAATATGTAGACCTACATGATTTTAAGACTCAGTCTATAGATTAACTCATACGGTACATTTCGGACCTTCAGTAATTATACCACTTCACCACGGTAACTAGCACACAATCAGTTGTTATGTAGCTGCACTACAAACACACTCAGGGTGTTTAATCTAAAAATACTGAAGACAGGAAACAGCAACAGACAATAAAGCAACTTATTCATGACAATTATGTCTCATCAGATAATAAAGATAATGCACAGACACATCGCAGACTTAAAAATGTGCGGGCATTAAGATGTTCAGTTACTCCCTTCAGAAAGTGCAGTGTTAAGAGTGCAATTTTTGTATCATTAGGATGTCTACATCATTATTGTTTGCATCATTTGCTTAATTCTGATGCAGGAACAGACCATCTAATTACGTCTGTGTGCACATTTACATGACATCTTTTGTTTTTGAGTTTATGAGGATATTTGTTACGGTTAATCAGCTTAACGTTTACCATACTATTTCACAAACTATGCATTTTGATAAATGTATTCTTCGTCAATGAGTTAATGACAGCATATACAAGTAAAACTGTCAACTACAGTGTTCGCTAGTCGGATAGAGGAAAATCTTTGTTTCAATGAGCAAGAAAATTCACACTCTTTGCTCAGTACTGACTGGTACAGGGAACGGATTCGAAAATGTGTCTATAAGCATGTAGCTTCCTACATAATCGAACTGAAATGAATTCTATATAAACCAAAATTACCTTTTTCTCAATAGAAAATAGAGCAAATATGTTTGAAATTTGAAAACATATTGAAGGGTTTTTTTTTATTTCAATAAAACTTGTTTATACATATACATCGGTATTTGTTACAATCCATTTACCGGTAGTAACCATATATTTTTGCAGTAACATTTATCTGATGTCACATATGAACGTGTTAACAAATCACAGAATTTCAGACGATGCCAAAACAATTAAGTTTGTATATAGAAAGATATTTTACATCATGTTTGCGAATTGTTTCAACTGGAATATCATGCTTGCTGATATAAAATGGAAACGAGAAATCGGTCTCGGTCTTGGAGACTACAAATTGAACAAAAATAAAATCTCGTGCATGTTGAAAACATTTCGATCGTTCATATTTCCTGCATACTTTATCTCAAATATGGATATCATGTTCGACAGCTAATGAATCCAGTTCATCATGTTTGTAAAAATGATATTCACTCATTTGTTTTGATTTCAAATCATAACAGATTACTGGCTACCAAGAAAAAACATTTTTCTTCCTAAAATATATTATTTCACACACAAAAAACGATTTATTTATTAAATATTTGAACACGATAATATTCTCGTAGCGCATGTTCACTTTATGTATATTTGACTAATACTTAGAACATGCTTAGATGTTAAGTTTACTTATTAAAACATTACTATTCTTAAACAGGAAGAAATAAGATAGTTTGATCACTTTCATTTGTTTGGTGAAATAAAAGGCATTTAAAGTAGACTTTAATCCTAAACGCATTACCTCAAAAGATAAATTAGCCGCGTCTAAACATGCTGCAACTAAGTTTGATAAGCCAAAATCTATCACGCTGTAAGGATGTGATCACAAATAAAACGGGATATTCATGAGGTTTCGAGATTAAAGTATGGAAGTAGAAAACAATTGGGCAGTAGACAACAACTGTGGCTATGACGCGTGTTCAAGTCGTATCAGTAGTAATTCGCCAATTCTAACTTCTTTTTAAAACTATTGTCATTCTTTCATTTTGTATAACACCATGTTACTTATGTTGTGTGTCTTCGTGTATTAAGATATCGCGACATGACAGTTACATTCATGAATCTGTCGCTTTGATCCATAGAACATAAAGTTTTCATATCTACCGTTATTCAAAAATAGACTAGGATGTGAAACAGCTATTTATTGACACACGTTATTACTGTTTGTCACTCCTCGCTTGTTTAAACAACACACAGAATGTTCGATATATTGAGATATTGGAAGTATTTCCAAGAATCTTATGCATACGTTCTTAATGTGCATATCAAAGTCTACATCATTTTGAAATAAAACTTTTGTTTAAAGGTTACACATTGTGGTTTATGATTATAATGGTTTTAATGAGGAATAGATGCTCATATATTTTAACCTTGTTGGCTTTATAATTTTCTTGTCATAAAAATTAATTATTTTTAGAAAGCGTGTTGGCTTCTCTGGATTCATTTGTAATTATGTTACACATTTTCACTGTTTATAAAAAAGTTTTATAATCAAACTGCTAGTTTATAATTGTTTTTATAGGCGGAAATCAAAGACGAATTGCTGTCATACATTCAGATTGTTGAGCGTTATATTTTCGTGGTTCAAAAAACATTTCTGTTTAGCAAAGCTACTTTCATTTTTTTTGAGAAATAAAAAAAGAACAGAAAAGAAAAGAAAACAAAACAAACACAGTAAAAACCTTTCTTTATTTTCATAAATTGGAGTTTAATTATGAAACGTTGTACTGATTTTATTTATCTGTTTTCAACATAGTTGCAATATTTAACATTAAAACATTCAATTTTTCATTCATTTCTATTCATCAATTTCATATTTTATAAGTTGAACAATAGAAATAACAATTAAGTTTTATAATATCAAGAAATTCAAATGAAATCACGTAACATAAATAATGTTTTTCTAAGCAAAATAGCTTAGCATTTATTAAAAAAAATAACAACATCTCATTTCTGCAATTTCCAACAAATTATTATTACCCCCCCCTCCCAAAAAAAAAAAAAAAAAAAAAAAAAAAAAAACAAAAAAAAAAAAAACCCAACAAAAATCAAACCAACAACAAGAAAAACAATGGTATGTCATCATTTAAATCCAAATATTATTTCAAAAATGTTATTTTATCTATGACGTGACATACTGACGGAACATTACAATATAAATCCCAGTTGTATGACTATTCGTTTTAGTTCAATGTTCATAGACACAATTAAATTGCTCTAATCGGCTATAAAACACCACATGTACTTTCATAATAATAACAACTCCTGCCGGAATGATATTATTTAGATAAAACAGACAGTTTTGATGATATGTCGTTAGATAAAGACATATTTAACTTTTTAATTTGTGTTTTTATCTGAAAAGCGCTATCTGTTAAAGTTCAACGACTGAACGTTAATGGACTATTTTTATCTTATATAATAATAATATATAAAAATACTCCCATAAACGATTCAAATAAATGCAAAGGACTTCATTAAACTGGCTGTAATATTTTCTGTATAATTGCAAGGCTATCGAAGTACATTTTTAATTACACGTTACCTGACCAACATTCTTGTACTGGTATGTACAATCGATAGATTTGATGCTAATGTTGACTAAAGGTTGGCCAATATTAATGTGGTGTTATGGAAGTTACAACATTTAACGTCCCCATAGAGGACTTTTGATGTATACGATCTGTATGAAAACAGCTGTATTGGACATGTTGGAAGAACTGGTAGCCTGTTTAAGTGTGTAAACAAATGCTGTCCGTTTCCATTTAATAAACGCATTTTGTTTCTCTTTTAAAGGTTTCGCGTAACGCTTCCACCGGAAACATTTAAACTTTTCGTAATTGATCTTTCAGGCCTTGCATTACGAATGAAGAAAGAAACGAACTGTGAGCTCAAACATGATTTTCCTGCACAAAAACGAAAGTTTACTTCCCGAATTATTTAAACTACAATATAAATATTTACAACACATCATGTTGTTTTTTCCATATGATTCCTGTATATCATATAAATTTATAGATTTCAAATATGATATTTGCTGCACCTTCAAAAAGATATATTATAAGATCTGACAACAAACAAGTGGCAAACATGTGATGTGAAACAATCTCGCATATTACATACCTATTTAAACGAATTGGCTTATTTCTTTCAAAGAAAACAGTTTGCAGTTGTCTTTACTAATTGCTACAATTTATTACCTATGTAAAGCATATCAATTCTTATATAATATTTCGCTCACTATTTAAGGCTTAGTTTAGTATTGGCAAAACCACCCATTTACAAATCGCAAAAGCCAGTGGCTCTTAAAACATAACTAACAAGCGAGACATTAATGCAAAAAATTAAAATAAAACACAAATAAACACAACGAGGCACTAACAGCAAAATGTCTTCAAACGACGACTTTAACTGACACAATAGACAAAATTGATCAGGAAATAAAGTGATTCTAAATAATTAAAGTAATTAATGTTGTAACGTATAATATATGTGCTGTAAATCCCCTAAATATTTAGCAAAATGGAGGGCTGTTGTTAAGTTTCTCTCAAACATTCTGATTTATTGTTGACAGTGACGAATATTTTTGTTCTCAGGAGAGGTTCATTCTCATTTGACATATTTTTATTAATGTGAAACTTTGGTTTATACATTTTTAATAACTAAATTAATGTGTTTTACGTAATTGATTGTTTCTGTTCTAAACTTATGAATTAAACTCGACTGGTAAATGCATCCTATGATAAGACGTTTCTGTTCTCAGGATATATGTACCGGTATCTGCATTTAACATATTTTCTTGGGGATGAAACTTCTACTTTGTCTTTTATTTATAATTGTGCAATATATAAATCAATGTTTTTACGTAATGGATTGTTTCTTTTCTAAACGTATAAATTAAGCTCGGTGGAAAATTGCTGCCTATGTTAAGAAGTTTTAATTAAAACTTGTTTTTCAAAGCACGAAATTCAGACAACAAGCAGACTATACCATTTTATACATCAGTATGTTTTGGTTGTTTCAAGGTAGAGCAAATATTAACGACATATTGTAAAGACTACTCAATATACACACTGCTTTATAGTGGTGATTATACATGTACAATTGCAATGAAAAATATTTTTACCCTTGATTGCGAAGGGAATTTTATGTGTTATAGATACTCAGATAAAAAAAATAAACTGAAATGTTAGTTTTTGGTGATGTTGTTTTAACTGAAATGAATGTACTTGGTCTTCAGGGCTATACACAATATGTATAGCTTACAAATTATTTACTATGTGACACATAGTTGTTACTCCATAGAAGAGAAAGTTCATAAGAAAAAGTAGATGTCTCCTTATAAAGCGTTGGAGTTTGAAACTTGTTGTAAAGTCAAAGAATGTTCAATACAAGTTTCAGATCATGATACTCTTATGATAACCATGATATTTCATTTAAGTTTCAAATTGTATTAGTTAACATTTTTGTGTGTGGACGATATACAAAAGGAAAAATTAAACAAAAAAATATTAAAAAAATATTATTAATCTTTGAATGCACCATACTAGCACATTGACTCATCTAAATCAATTAATATCAGGTTATTAGGCTATTATAAATTTATCTAATATTCATTGAAATGACCTCTCTTTATATTTCACAAAACACCATTACGGTAGTTATGGATGACATAGATAATTTAATGCCCCCAATCAAATATATCTTTAAAATGCATTACTGTAAATGTTCTAAGAACTGAGGACGGAGGAGAAAAACCTGTAAAATCCTAAATGCTAATAACACGGTTTGTTGGATGCTTATAATTGAAAAGCTACAGTATCCCAAAATATGTCGCATCTAATCACTGGCAATGTTCATTCATCTATTAAAATGTTACAGGAAATTAAATTGAGTACAACACGCTAAAAGAATTACGACCTGACGTTCATTCAGATAGCTAAATCATACTTTTAGAATAGAGAAAAACAGAATCTCTAAAGGAAGCCCAACACGCAGTTCAACCAACGATTTTTGTTCAACATTATATAAACATGCAAAAGAATAAAAACATCATACTGCTACATTTCTGGCAGTATAATATTTACGAGTAAATTCTTTCCACAATACAATTTTATGTCATTATTTAAATGGAAGCATTATTAAAGAATGCACTTTACCTACTATGACCCACTGACCGAACATTACAATATATATTCAAGTTATATCACTATTCGTTTTGCTTTAATATTCCTAGACACAATTCAATCGCTCTAATATGCTATAAAACACCACAGGGCTGTACTTTCACAATAATAACATCTCATCTCGGAATACTATTATTAAATGAAAAACATAGTTTTTGGTTGGGGAAAATAAAGAAGATATTAGATGTTGTAATTAATTTCGTAAGATAAATAAATATTTTTCTTTATATAATCAAAGATATTATATTTTTGACCCTTGAAAATCGTTCAGCATGATTGTTGTTCGTACATGCTTCTCTATGATCTTTTTCTATTTGGGTGGTTCCAGGATTCCAACAATCACACTAAAGATATGTTGCCTGCTTTTTAAATTTGACTTTTGGCGTCTGTGATAGGCGTAGTATGCCGGCTTCATAACCTGTGCTCCCCTTTCAAAATTCCATTTTATTTAGTTCCGCCCATTGTTTCCACGTTTTCCTATTCTTTTACTTAAGGTCATTAGACTGCTCTTCGTATAATGACACAAACGTGTCACATTGAAGGTTCCATAATAACCGCCTTATGAACACATTTGTGGATATTTCTTAGTTCAAAATATCACCATTTTTATGTTTAAATGTTGAATTCTGCTAGGGGGTGTGGACGGTAGCTTGCAGGTATCACTACCGTTTATCAAACCAAGCCTGCAACATTTTCAATTATGTCGTTTTGTGCTTTAATGATGGATTCTGTTTTTCTCTCTTTTTATATTGCTGAGCATAATGTGAGTTTGTAATATGAAATGTTATTCGGAAAGGCACTATACGTGCTAGGGTATATAGGAAATACACTTTTATTATCTATATTAGAAGACTCGTGCATTATTATATTTAATAGTTGGTTTTGAAAATAAAGAAATAGTTATTGTTGTTTAATAACTTCTTACTTCATTATAAACATTTAAAACAAATAATTTAATTTTTTTTTACATTTCTGTACATACTGTATATTATGTATTGATGGAAAGTCGCTTATGAGAAGAAGAAAAAACAAGGTAGATACTTTATGACAGCTGCTTTAAAAAGGTGCTGTACTTCTTCTAAGTGTTCTAATAGGTTATCCTGTAAATTCATTTTGCATTATATGCTCTTGTAAAATATCAGCTTGTAAAGATTGTTTGTTTTTGTTTTCCAGTTTATCCTGCTTGATTCGAAAAAAGTTTAAGCATTAAATCAATCCACTTAGTAGGTTAAATCTAATGTTGTAATTGAATTTACGCTCATGCAATAATTATTTCAAAACTAACAAAACTAAAATGCACTCTACTGAAAAACATAATATTCTTACAAAAGAACTTTGATTATAATTTTCATTAAAGGTACTTATTTGTGGATTGCTTCCTAAACGACATCAATATCGGAGCAAATAGCAACAATAAATTGAAATTCTAGTTCAAATTTTCTGTCCCTGAAAATTGTTCATATGTCATTTTTTACATATACGATTAGATTAATTAAGTTTTATCAGAAAACTATATGTGTGTGTTCAATACTAAGCATTGATAACGCATTTATTCAGAAAGAACTATCATCGACATATTATGTGTTTATGTACACACACCTTTTATGTTCCATGTACAGACTAAATCAAACCGAGTCAATTTTCAAGTAATTTAACTTTGATCAATGCTTCCGAGGGATCACACAAGCTTGCTGTTAAAATATATTTTAAAGTAATGTCTGACTTTAGTTCCATATTAGTATCACATTGAAATGATAAAAACCTATAAATGTGATTTAAAATAAAATCAAATTGATAATTTGCATTGACTGTGGTTATGCAAATTTTTTGACAACCAATTATACATCAAGCTATCACTAACTAATATGATTTATTCGTCTGACATTAAGAAAATATCAGGGCACATTTATATCCTATCAACTATAATACCTTGATTGAATGATTATTTCAGCCTTATTTAATTAGTTTCACTATTATCTATATAATGCTAGTAATAATTAAAGTATGCTCTTTCCTGATAATCTTTATTTTTGGTTTGTTTTGTAAAATCTCTTACATGAAAAATCCAAAAAATAGATAAATACAGAATCCCTAAAGAAAGCCCAACACGACAAAATTGAAAATGTTGCAGGCTCGGTTTGATTGAGCCTGTTCATGAACGATACTGGAAAGTGAAAGTTACCGTCCACGCCCCATAGCACCGGCTTAAGCAGAATTCAACATTTAAACATGAAATAGTAAACTTTTGAATTTAAAAACATCCGCTGATGTGTCCATACGGCGGTTATCATGGAACCTTCAATGTGACACAGAAGTGTTATTCCATGAAAAGCGGCGTATGGTCCCCAAGTAATAAAAAGCGTGTGCCCTAAACGAGAAAACAATGGGCGGAACCTATTAAAATGGAATTTTGAAAGGGGATCAGAGGTTATGAAGCCTGCATATCGCAGATAAAACGTCAAAAGACAAATTTAAAAAGCAGGCAACATAACCTAAGGGTGATTCAACATTATTCAAGTAGGAATATTGGAACCGACCAACTAGAAAATGCCGAAAGATTTAAACTAAAAATACATACCACTAGCACAACAATAATGTCGTGCTGAACGATCTTCAAGGATCGAAAATATAACATCATTGATTAAATGTACGGGGAAACTTTTTAAAGCCGCTTTTTACAGCCAAAGTCCCTGGCGGTATTGTAACCCAAATCGGGGCATGCACTTTGAAGTCAACGACTTCAACCACCCGGCCAAGGACGCCCGTATTTGTTAATATTATTATGTGGTTAATTCAAATGTGGATGCCATTTTCCTTCTAAGTTTCTAAAATATTTTTTGTTTTCTTAAATTTTGGGAAATCTAATACGACCGTACGCTTCTTGATCCTTTGTCATGTTTGTTTTTAAATTAACCAAAACATATTCTACATATTCTACATCTACAAAGAGTAAAGTCATTCAACTTTTACATTATGTTGTATGTAATAAAACTAAAATTGATTATTTATTATGCCAACCAAAGCATAATAGAAGTAAGTCTAGAATTTGTATAGCTTCGCAAGTAGGAATGTCCTTAAGTCAGTTGTTAAATATGATCTTCGTTAACACAAACATGTGAATCGCCGAAAGAAGAGAAACAATCTAATAACAAAAACGATCGAATATATTTTTCGTAATCAAATATTTACAACTGTCGGCATTTGAAATGAAGATGTATCCCGGGGTAATATTAATATTTGATTTACAGTTTGATACACATATCTATAAAAAAAGGGTTAAGGTATGTAAGGAGTATAGTCCGTAAACATACTAACTTTTCAAACACATGAAAGGGCAATAACGCTACAAGTTATAGTCTGAAAATAAAAACAAAAACAGCATTTTTTTGGAAAGCAAAATACTTCAAAATTACCATAAGGTGAGTATTTTAAATTATAATTCAATGATTTATATGAACCATTGATTCCGATTAGATGACAATTTTAACGGCTTTTATCAACACTATTGTCGGGATAGTTTTGTTAATTTGATGTTTTATTCTGTTTCAAAAAGACCTACACAATTATTAGTCTGTCTGTTTTTTGACCATTTCCTGTAAATAATCTCAAAACAAATTTATACATGGTACATTTAATCCATCAACAAAATTGTTCGAACTTGATTGTCTCGATTGTTTATTTCTAAGATGACCTGAATCATTTATAAATAATAAAATAGTTAACTGTGAATATGATTAGATATACTTTTATATATAATACAGATCAATCATGAAAATAGTTAAATTGTTGTTTTATGTCATTAAGAATTTTTTATTCGTTTTATATGGCTTGTAATTTCTCTAAGTTACCTATTCTTGGCGTTATTATTCTTTGAGATTATTTTCTCAACACTTGATCATTGAGTTTACATTATTATTTGATTTCACTGTTAAAATCTTCATCTGAGAAGCATTGCCGTTGACTTACTAAATGGGCATTAGTCTGTTTGTGATACCTGTAAGGAATATTACAAAAATTAATCAAGACAAAATCATAATAACATATTCTACAAGAATTTCAAAACACACATCTTATGCTTAAAAACTGTTTTGGCAACAATGCTATGAATATAATGTTTTTTATTTGATTTTACTTTTTTGCAATTACGTACAAAACTGAATTGAACAATTCAAGAAAACATCATTATATTTTCTTGCAATAAGCGTCACTAAACAAAAGAAAAGTTTGGTCTTTCAGTAATACAACAAGCGGTTAATCGTAATAGTTTCTTGTCTAGACTTTTTCCTACCTTGATAATTAATGATAAAACGTTATTTACATTTCTTTAAGAAACTGACGTCGTTAACATCTTAACGGATTTGTCTATGTTTAAAAAAAGTCATAAGCATGAATAGGTAATGCTCAACGAATAACAGTCTATATCTTGTTTGTTTTCAGATTGGAATTTCTTGCAGTATCCGGTAAATCACAAGTCATTCAGAATTTTGTCTGATAAGATTTCTAGTCATACTTCTTTTTTGAAATTAAAAAGGTGAGGTTAGTCATTATTGAATATACTAGTCATGTCACTGGTAAAAATGATCTCTTATTATAATTTATAAAACTTCTCCGAGAAAATGTTTCAAAGCAACTCATTTACAACAATTACTATTCTTTCGCTTGGTTAATTGTTTGTTAAATATTAGATGGCATCTAACCCTTTATTTATTAAATTTATTAAACAATCGTCAGATTATTGAATCAATTTTCTTGATATAATGTAACGAAACAGAAATTAAGTACTGGATCAGTATTTACCAGCTGGAAGCTCATCACTTTAAATGTTCTCATGTGGGCATAAAAACTCGAGAAAGCATCTAAATAGAAAATAGCTTCGAAAAGAAATGGCCACTTTCATATTGAAATATGGTAATGAATCCGGACAGACAGTCGTCTATTTTGCATAGATATCTTTCTTATGGACTTTTTCTTTATTATCGTTTTTTCAATACCCAAGGTCGTCACAAAGTGTCTGCTATTAGCCTCCTTTTTGCGCTTGGTTACAGAACACATTATAAATTATTTTGTTTTTAGAAAACTTTAAGAAAGACATTATGTAATAAAAAATAGTATTGTAGCAAATTAAAAGCAGGTAAAGAAAGTGACGTTATGCTCAATATTTCAATGTCAAGCTTACATAAAATTAGTTTTATATTTCAAAAATGGCGAATGGACGGTTATTGATAATGACTAAGGTTAAGGATGAAATATATAAACTGCCTAAAATTTAAATAGACTTCCCCACTTTTTTTTAAAATGGAACATAACTGGTAATTTCCAAAGATATTTATGATAGTTTATGTGAGTCTTGGAGGAAATTGATTATTCAGGTGACGTTTATTATAAGATTAAAAACAAATGTGATAAAATGTAAAGTTACTCTGAATTATTTTTTATTATTAATCATGAACACCCGCCATAATATGGGCATAATGTTAGTTTAAAATGGATATTGAAGCAATGTTCACTTTATGATCAGATCTTATTTGTGTATTACTATCTAAAAATATTGTCTTATTTGCAGTACAAAAATGAATAAAGATAACTTTTATTACTAAAGAACGACTTTGATGCAGTAAATACGAATTTTCAATAAAAAAGGTTTATTTGCAATTTTTTGTCAGTCAGTAAAATAGAGAGAAATAAGAATCCCTAAAGAAAACCCAACATGGCAAAATTGAAAATGTTGCAGGCTCGGTTTGATTGGGCCTGTTCATGGACGGTACTGTCAAGTACAAACTACCGTCCACGCCCCCTAGCACCGGCTTAAGCAGAATTCAACATTTAACATAAACTGGTAAAATTTAGAATTTTTGAAACATCCGCAGATGTGTTCATCATATGGCGGTTATCATGTGCCCTAAACGAGAAAACAATGATCTGAGTTATGAAGCCTGCATATCACAGATATGACGTCAAATTTAAAAAGCAGGCCACATATCTTAAGGGTGATTCAACAGTATTCAAGTAAGGAATAGTGGAACCACCCAACAAGAAAGATGCCGAATAGAAAGAACTAAAATAACACAAGCACAACAATTATGTCGTGCTGAAAAACATTTAATTCCTTTATTGCCGTGATTTATTTCGCTTTTTACATGAGTGCTGCTTTAGACACCATTATTTTTGTGAGAATTGTTTATTTTTACAAGTTGTTTAATGGTCCATACCTCCATAATGTATTCAGCTTTTTTAGTGTGGTATTCTTAGAATGAGATTTTCTGGCAGTTTATTTTTATATTAGGATGTCTGATAAGTGGTTCATATCTTATAAAAGACTTTGTGTGGCGTTAATGGGTCAACCTTTCTACCAGAGACACTGTTAAAATATTCAATGGTATTTTATGGTTATTTCTTGCCGGGCCTTACGCTCAGAAGTTTTTATAACTTGTTTAACGGTCCATACATCCGTAATATATTTTACATATATATAAATAGCTTTTTAATGTGGTATACTTAAAAGGATATATTCGGGTCATTTGATTTTATATTAAATGTCTGATTAGTGGTTGATATCATATAAATTAAGGACTGTTTAGGCGTTAATGTGTTAAACTGTCTACTGAAGACTCTTAAGATATTCAATGATTTTTATGGTTATTTCGTGTTCGACGTTATACTCAGACGGTAATGAGTGGTTATTGCATCTGTGTATTTTAAATGGTGTCAATAGGCTTCAACTAGTTGGTGTTTTAAAAAAACATAATCGGAAACAGCAAGATTATTTGATGATCAACTGATATTTCACTTTGAATTATTTTTGTACGAGCTGTATGTACAACAGGTATTTAAGTTATATCAAGATATTGCAGTATACCATTATGTGTGCCATATTTAATTTGAGCAATATACAATGAAAGTATAATGCCTTGTTATATGTGTATAAACAGGGTATGCCCTGTTTATACACATATAACAAGGCATTGTACTTAATTTGGAAAGCAATTAAGGTCAGATATTTTACACTCCAGAAGAGTAATACCGACAAACGAGAAAAGAATGCGACCTAGTTACGAACAAGGAGAAATTGTATAAGTAATATATTACATTGTCTATTGTTTCTGTCACAATAAGGTACAAGCTGATGTCTTAACTGTAATGATGATTGATAACTTACAATATTGAACGAAGTGAAAAAGACAACAAATGTCCACGAACCTTTTTGAATATACCTCTATTATTTTACAATGATGTTATTAAGCTGATTATGTTTCGCCGGACAAATGAACTTTTAAATAAAACATCTGTCACATATATTTAATAATTAGATTTTTTTCTTCAAGTAAGCATTTTTATGAAAGTAATCACTGACATTATTTTCATTTTATTATCTGATTGAAATGATAAAACACTATAAATGCGATATAAGTACAACCAAATTAATAATTTGCATTGACAGTGTTATACAAGATTATTGAAAAACAATAATCCATCAACGTATCATTACCTAATATAAATTTATTCATTCGACATTAAGGAAATTACAGGACACACTTATATCAACTATTCTAATACATTGATTGAATGATTATATCAGCCTAATTTTAAATCAATTATTTTCACTATTATTTATATAACCCAAGTAGAGTACAAGTTATATAAATGCATGCTCTTTTCCGTTAATTGTTTTTTTTTGTTTTATTTGGTTAGGTTGTACGAAGCACCAACAAAAATACAAGTATCAAAAGAAATAGCATGCATCTTTTTAACGTATTAGTGCTTGAAAATATACACGTCGATATATGACTACTACACAAAGTACACGAACCTGAGTAGAACCACCAACGTTCCGTAACGCTTGCTGCATAGCTTTCTTGCATCAAAGAATCTGTCCCTGGCGGCATTTTAACCCAAATCAATGAGGTGCATAACGACTTCATCCACTCGGACAAGGACGTCCGTATTTGTTTATTATACCATGTGATTAATTTAAATGTTTATGTCATTTTGCTACAAAGTCTCTAAAATATATTTTGTTTTCTTTAATTGTAGGAAATCTATTACGACCGTATGTTTCTTGATTCTTTGCCATACAGAGTAAAGTCATTGAACTTTCACATAGTCTTGTATATGATAAAACTAAAACTGTTTATTTAATATGCCAACCCGAGCATAATAGAAGTTAGTTTAGAATTTGTATTGCTTCGGAAATAGGAATATCCGTAGGATAACATATAAATTCAGTTTTTAAATGATTCTCGTAGACAGAAAAAGGTGAATCTCCGCAAGTAGAGAAACAATCTAGTGAGAAAAAAGGTGAAATGAAGTTTTCATAATCAATTATTTACAACTTTCGGCATATGGAATGCAGCTGTATCCCAAAGTTATATAAATATTTAACTAACAGTTTGATACAAATATTGCTAAAAAAGAGTTAAGGTATATAAGGATTATAGTCCGTAAACATACTTACTTTTGAAAACACATCAAAAGGCAAAAACGCCAAAAGTTATAGTCTGAACAATAAAAACACATACAGTATTTCTAAGCACAATGCTTCAAATTATCGTGATGTGAGTATTTTTTATCGTCCACTGCACGGCTCCTTTCTATAAACTATCCTCCAATGATGAAGTTTCTAATGAAAGTAATATATTTTATGCAATAAAAGAGAAGGAAACAAAGGGCTTATACTTTCAAACAAATGTTGTTACCATTTATTATCTCCGTGCCTTGCACATATCGTCAACGTGTTATAACCAAGTTTCAAGGTGATAGCTCAAATTATGTTTATTTTCTGATTCTGATAAAACGTTTTAAAAAATCAATAAAATGACAATAACTTAAACAACATGGCGTTCTTAGATATCATTTTTTGCAATATTTTCAATCTAAATGAAAGCTATACGGTAATTAAGCATGAATTATCTAAAAAGGCAATGAACAGGCTCAATCAAACCGAGTCGACGACATTTTGTGTTGCCTTTTAACATCATAAAATGTCGCCAGTACATTCAATATCCTTAAAGATTGTTCTGTAAGACGGTATGGATGTATTTGTATCATTGTTTTTTCTTTTTTTAAATTGTTTTATTTTGATGTCTCATACACCTAAATGAATACATGTCTAATTTGTATAATTATGGGTTTTTTTAGACATTTTTATTCGTTTCATAATCTAATTAAATGTTTGTTGTGGCGGCGTGACCGAGTGGTTAACGCCTAGGACTAGTAATCTAAGGATTGCTGGATGCGTGGGTTCAAACCATGTCAGGTGCAAGCCGTTGTTTCCTTGAGCAAGAAACTTTACATTTATTGCTAAGTACTGGTTGGTTCCAGGAACGGATTCGAAAGTGTTTCAATAAGTTTATAGCTTCCAACAGAATCGAGGAAAATAACTTTGCATAAACTAATTATACAATGAATTGAAATGCCATGAAGTTACCTAACCATAGCGTGATCAGTATTAGATAACACTTTATCATATTTCTGATACGTTTAATGTCCCGTCTAAAATGACGTTTGTTTTCCTCAACAATTTACCAAGGAGTTAAAAATCATAAGATTTCTCTGATCTTTATCTTACACGTATTGTTTGTCGTTGACTTACTAACGTCAATTCATAATGTTCACTTAAGAATATTACAAAATCAAGACTTAATAATAGGAAAGTACTTTAAACATTTTTAAAAAACATAACTTTTCTTAAATTCTTTGACAATAATGCTATGAATATAATTTTTTGATTTGGTTATTTTTTTGCAATTACGTACAAAACTGAAGTGAACGATTTAAGAAAATATCGTTATATTTTCTTACAATAAGCTTCAATAAACAATAGAAATAGAAATGTTTGGTCTGCCGATTAAACAACAAGCGGATAATCGTAATAGTTTCTTGTCTAGACATTTTCCTTCCTTTGTAATTAATGGTAAAAAGTTGTTAACATTTCTTAAGGAAACTGACGCCGTTAAGGTTTTAACAGACTTGTCACGATTTTGAAAAAGTCATAAGCATGAATTGGTAATGATCAACAAATTACAGTCTCATAAATTATCTTGTTTGTTTTCAATTGCAGTATCCAGTCGTTCACAATTTTGTCTGATAATATTCCTAGACACACTTTTGTTTGAGATTAATAAGGTAAAGTTAGCTTTTATTAATTTAAATATACTAATAAACATTTCCTTGATGACAAAGAAAATAACAATTTAATTTGTGGTCATTCTATTGTTTATCTGAAAACTATTTTATCACATGCCAACGATTGTTTTCCAATGGATATAACCATTATTTATATATATATATATATATATATTTATTTATTTATATTGCAACGAATTATTTATTTATATTACAAAGAATAATATAACTAGATCGGCGTATTAAAACACGATTGAAACGTCAAAACACACTTAGTTTTATATGTGTAGACATATTTTAACAATAATCTCTCATATAGAATTTTATGAAACTTGTCTGAGAAAATATAATAAAGCAACTCATTTATAACAATTTCTTGAACTTGTCTAATTCTTATTTAAATATAAGGTGGCTTCTTATCCTATGTTTATTAAATTTTATTAAACAATCGTCAGGTTTTGGAATCAATTTTCTCGATATAATGTAACAAACACTGAAATTAAGTATTTTGCCAGGATTTACCAGCTGCGGGCACATCACTTTACAGAATGTGGTCATAAAAACTCGAAAAAACATCTGACTAGAAGATAGCTTCGAAACGAAATGGCTACTTTCACATTGGAATATGGTAATGAATCCTAAGAGACAATTGTTTATTTTGCATAGATATCTTTCTTATGGACTTTTTATCGTTTATCAATAACCAAGATCGTCACAAAGTGTCTGCTATTAGCCTCCTTTTACACTTAGTTACAGAACACATTTTAAATTATTTTGTTCTTAGAAAACTAAAAGAAAGACATTATGTAATAAGAAAAATAGTTTTGTAACAAATAAAAGCAGATAAAAAGTGACGTTTTGCTCATTAATTCAATGTCTAGCTTACATAAAATTAGTTTAATATATCAAAAGATTAACTTTAATAATGGCGAACGGACGGTCATTGATAATGACTAATGCTTATGTTGAAATATATAAACTGCCTAAAATTTAAATAGACTACCCCACTCTTTTTTCAAATTGGACATTACTGGTACTTTTCGAAGGATATTTATGATAGTTTATTTAGGCCACGGAGGATATTGATTATTTAGGTGACTTTATTAATAAGATTAAAAACAAATATGATAAAATGTGAAGTTATTTTGAATTTTTTATGAACACTCGCCATTTATTTTTGGATAAGAATTGTGTCAGTTTAAAATAGATATTGAAGCAAGGTTCAATTTATGATCAGACCTTATTTGTGTATTACTATCTTAGAATATTGTCTTTTTTGCAGTACAAAAAAGAATAAATAATTAAAATAACTATAATTATTACTAAAGAACGACTTTGATGAGGTAAAAACGAATTTCCAATATAACGTTTATTTGCAATTTTTCGTCAATTAGTAAAACATTTAAATTATTTTATTGCCGTGATTTATTTATATCTTTATATGAGTGTTGTTTCAGACAACATTATCTTTTTGTGAGAACAGTTTATTTTTATAAGTTTTTTAATAGTCCACTCAATCATAATATACTTAGTTTTTTTAATGTGGTATTCTTAGAATGAGGCTTCTTGCCAGTTTATTTTTAAATTAAAATGTCTGATAAGTGGTTCATATTTTATAAAAGTATTTGCAGTATTATTGGGTTACACTGTCTTAGACTACCGAAAACGCTGTTGAACTCTTCGATGGTATTTTATGTTTATTTCTTACCGGGCCTTGCGTTCAGAAATTAATGGATGTCATTTTTAGTCAATTAGCAAAACATTTTATACTTCTGTTGCGTGATATATTTTACATTTTACATGACAGCTACTTCAGACACCATTATATTTTGTGAGAATAGTTATTTTTATAAAATGTTTAATCGTCCAGACAACCATAATATATTTACTTTTTTAATCTGGTATTCTTAGAATGATGTATTCGGTTCAATTGATTTCATATTAAAATGTCTGATTAGTGGTTCATATCTTATAAGACACTTTTGTGGCGTTAATGGGTTAAACTGTCTACCAGAGACGCTTTTAAAATATTCAATGGTATTTTATGGCTATTTTCTGTCCGGCGTTATGTTAAGAAGTTATCTGTATATCTTAAATGGTATCAAGAGAGAAAAACTAGTTTGTGTAGAAAAAACAATCATCGGAAATAGCAAAATTATTTGATGATCAACTGCTATTAATTTAGACAATCAAACTTTTAAGAGTTACCAAAGGCATTTAAGCAATATCAAGATATTGCAGTGTACAATAATATGTGACATATTTAATATGAGCGACTTACAATAATTGAATAAAAAGAGCTCAATCGTGTTAATACAGATTTAACAGGTCAACGTACTTGATTTATAAAGCAATAAAGGCAAGATATTTGTAATTTTAATTTACACTTCAGGGAACGAGAAAAGAATACGATTTCGTTACAAACGTGGAATAATTGTAGAAGTAATATTTTACATTTTTTATTGTTTCTGTCGCAATAAGGTACAATCTGTTGTCTTAACTATAATGATTGCTAATTTTCAATGTTCATTTCCGTACAAGTTTGTTTTTATGAACAAAGTAAAAAAAGATCCCCCATGTAGCAAAAAGTCCACGAACTTTTTTTAATATACCTCTATTGTATTAAAATGATGTAATATAGCCGATTATTTTTCGGCGGACAAATAAAACATCTGTCAGATATATTTAATAGTTAGAAACTTTTCTTCAATTAAGCATTTTCATGATACCGAAACACATTCAAATTAGCTGATAAACTACATACTTATTTTACAGAAACATTATTTTAAGTTATATTGAATATTTGATGGTTTTCTTTGGGATTTTCTTGTTTTTTTTTAGACTGTTGAATACAAGTAACAATGTGTTAAGTATCATAATTGTTTGTCTTCACACATGTTAAACAGTATCTGCCACAGTAAGGAATGCTTTTCTTTTCTTTGAATACATTTATGTCTTCATGGTTATACATAATTATTATACTCATATCTGATAATAAGTACATTTTTATTAGTTTTATGTATAATGTCTAAAATAAAAAAGCATCACTATAGTGACGCTGACACATTTTCTTAACAAAAAGATCGAAAAAGTTAGTATGTAAGGAAAAAACAATTCCATTATAGAATTTGAAAAACAATTCTGGGAATTGAAAACTCCTGGGAAATTGTTTCATAAAAAAAAACAATAGGGCGTTTTTATGAATTAAATGTGTGTTGTAAAAAACATTTAAATGTACTAATGCGAAAGCTTTGCTAGACAAAATCAACTATAAACAAGAAGAAAAAGTTTTACTATATTTTTTTTTTCTTAGACCAACATGACAATAATATAATATTATGACGCACGTGAGATTTCATTTCTTCTCACCTTGTCACTCGATGAACTGTTTCTGTGATTCAAATAAGATAGTTTCTACAACATATCGTTAGTGTGCAGGAGATATTCCTAAATTACTATCATTTTCAGTCTGTTCTTTATTCAAGTAGAAATTATCTTTAATAAAACAGAACTTTGTGTTTCATCTCCATCATTTGCTATTTTATAGCGTCAATTTTATATACAATTAAAGTTGGTATACTCCAGTGAGGTAGATTTTAAATTCCCCTAAATCCTAACTAAAAAGCTAAATAGGGTATAGCTTAATACAGTCTTTGTGGCCTCCTTCGACGAGTTGTTAAGGTCATTAACTTCAAAGCACTTGCCTGTAACCTACAAATGTTCTAAAATACGATAAACAAGATCAACAAGGAAAGGCGGCGTTCAATGAACGCAACCCCAAAACGACACAGCAACAAGAACCAGCGGCAAGGACTCAAGCAAAAATAGGACAGGGTATTCTACCAGTATATAGAAGTGTTTAATTTGTATAAATATAAAAGATTCAACAAAAATGTATATATTTGTTGTTTTATGTTTCAGTCAGATTTAATGTCACTTTTACCTATAATGAACGCTTGAAGTGGGTTTGGCTTCTTCAAAAAATGCAGGAAATAAAGTCCTTCGAAACAACTCATTAACTCAACATTGACTGGGCGCCAAAAGCAGTATATTTAACGATGCCAATAAACGACAGAAAAAGTACAATGTATTTCAAGATAGTATTATAGTGCTGGCAGTTCGCAATTAATGAATCATAGGCAGAAAATTATTGAAAATATTACCCTCCCTATTTCAGTTTCTTATGAAAGGTAATTTCCAAATTTGCCAAAATGTTTTCAAATTATATAACGAAATTTCTTTAATAGTAACTCATTTTCGTTCTTTTTGTGATGGATAAGTTTCAGCGTTTACTTAAATGTATCGTATCGTGCTAAAACTAAAAATTAAGGTACATACACAAAATGTAAAACTCGACTCTAAACTTATCATGAAAATGATTATACTTCCTCATTTGTTGTATATTTATCTTTACAAGAAACACTCTCTATCATTTATATCTCGGATTTCTGTACCAGACTCCATTTTTATTCCTCAAGGGACTATTGATTTCAAAAATCAATCATATAAGATTATACTTCCTTATAGTACTGTTGTTGCAAAATTACTTTAAGCCAACAAATACTATCGGAAATGTATCTCTTAAATAATTGAACATTAAACCATACTTCAACTTAACTTGTTCATTATAGTTATTATTATTATTCATTCCATTTATCAATCAAATGAGGTGTATCTCTTCTGTTACAAACATACACATATATCATGAAATGATATTTAGACAACATACATAACAAATTATTAATAAATGAATAAATAAGTGCGTTAGATATCAATAACGAAATAAAACATGAGTTTGATACTGAAACAATGTTGCAATAATGTTTGTAGTCGACGAGACATTTCAAGAAAACTTTGTTATAAATAACAGTATGCTTCATTAATTTGATCAAGACAACATTAATTTATGAAAAAAAGACAAGACAATTACAATTGATAATATCATGGATTTATCTTTAATTCATAAGCTTTTTATTTGTTCTTTGTCATTCCACAAGTCATAAGTCAGCATTGTGAAATAAATGACACATGTTCAAACGGAAAATGACATAACTTTTTGATTGGATTTTTTTTTGCGTCAAGATTTTATAGGAATAAATCAATTGCTGCATAAAAATGATGGATGTATATTACATTATTCGACTGCATGCAATGGTAATGTAAATAAACCTGACATAAACCGATGACATTACTTCCATTTAAAAAAGCTTTCCATCATATACTTTATTATTACAATTAATATGTTCAGACACATTAAATTAAGATTAATCTCATTTTTAGTGGTTTTATTCGTGATTTTATTTGATAGTATACATTTAAGTATACTCTAAATGTTCTGATGGAAACGTAAAGTCTAAAAAAAGTATACCTCAGAGAGTTTTGATTCCACAAATAATGTGCTCAGTATAATAAAGTCATTAACATCGGTTATATCAGAGACATGGATAACAATATTAAACATTGAAACTGATAATTATCAATTGAGCATGTCATTGTCTGTTCAATTTCATAAAAAGTATGCTGGAATAATTTCATAAACTCTTTGAAAACTTAATTCTTTCTCCTTGATGAAAACTTTATTTTCACAAAGCATTATTAAAGCGTGAAGAGAAGTAATTAAGCGCCATTTTGATTCCGATCGGAATTGTCCAATTTGTCAATGACATAAAACAGAAATTTGATTATGGAACATAGCAACTATGTAAAAGAAAAATAAAGGGTACTATTAACATACAGAAACTAGTCTTATAAACGGATTCTACGGTATTAACTTGCTTCACCCCAAGTACGCATTATGTGAAGTCAAGATTTGATGGTAATGTAGTATTTTTTAATATATGGTTTATTTTCATCCTTATGATTTATTTAAGCAATGGTTTGAATGCTTTAAAACTGGATAAGTATAAGACAAGACACAAACAATATCTGCAAACAAATACAGTTGTCAAGTGAATAGCTTACATCATAGATTTAAGTAAATTTGATTCAATGAGAAACACTCATTCCTATATTTTTTCACAATAACATATAATATTGTTTGAAACACTGCAAACGTAAAGTAGTAAAGACACCTGATAAAATGTGCTTTCAAAATATCTGTACAAAATTGTTTAAAGTAAACATTTGCTGTCATTACGCAAGCATTATTATTCTTATTTTAGATCGGAAGCTTCAAGGGTTTTACCTCGAAAGCTTCAAGGGTTTTACCTCGAATAATTATGTAAAAGTTATAAAATCATGCTATAAGACATGGATACTTTACATAATCAAGTTTGTTTATACTTTGGTATATTTATAGCAACAACTTAAACAAATCCCCCCCCCCCCCGAAAAAAAAAAAAACAAAAAAAACAATCATCATAATCTTATGGTAGAATAGCAACTACTACCTACCCATAGTTTTGAATATTTAAATGTCAAGTATAATTGTTTTTATTTGTCTCTAAATGACCTTTTAGAGTGGATTTGTACTATACTTTATGTCTCTCATACACATTTATGTCAAAGAAAAACATTGCATTTTATTTATCATTTCGTTGTAATTGTTTCTTTTTTCTCTCCCTAAAAATGGAAAAGTAAGCCAAATTACTAACGCTATCCATAGACTGGGTTATCTAACATTAATTCATATATTTATGTTCTTTGTTTTGGCTTCAAAATATATGTAATATATGACACATAACGAATTAGGAAGCAATCTATGCTATTTAATCGGTTAATCATTGTTTTAAATATTTAATTAGATAGTTTATCATCATTTTACTCTCTTAAAAATTATCTAGAAAGAACATTCAGAATGAGCATTATTCTTTCAGCCATGTATCAATACCTATTATATGTATTTTTGTCATATAAATGACTTTAATAGTTGGAAAATACGATTTATTTTGCTAGATAGAATTTTTGATTTCAGGTAAAATCAAAGATAAAATTGTTTGTGAATTTGACACGATGAGATTTTATCACAATTATATTTGTGTTTACAGCTATAAGGAAATGAATCAAACTTGTATCATAGTTTGGGGACTTTTCTGTTGAAAATGTGTCAGAGATAAATCGTATACATATACATGCGCAGTGCGTTAATTGGAGTGCAGGTATTAGTTACCCGCACTCCGAGCATGCCCATTGATTGGCTCATTTTTGCTGGGGATTACTTATTGTGACAATGTATTTCAAAAAGGGAAAGCGACAGAAATATCATATTCAGATGCTCGTTCATTGGTTACTTTTTCCCGGGGTTTCATATTGTGACAACAGGGAACGTGTGTTTATGTTTGACTATGATATAAAAGAGAAAAAACATCAAAACACTCAGCAATCTGTTTAATACTTGGGGGCTACGCCTCGTCGTACAAATCAGATAGCCTTTTGTTTCGATGCTCTTTCTATCACTAAACGTCCTCGGTGGTTAATCATTATAATAGATATTAGATAATCTTGTTGTAGAATACTTTTAATGATTTCCCGTAAAAGCCGCAAGCATTTGTATTAAAATAACAAATAAATGTAATTACGGAATCTGTTTTACACTTGCAAATTAAGTGTTTAAGTTATTATCCCATCAGTGACTAAATTACTCAGTAATACTAACATACTATGGCCACAAGACAGGGATTACTCCAGAAAGTATCTGACAATTAAGTGCTATAATTGTTAAAACAGTTATATTATAAAATTGCACATTTTATTAAAAAATTTGTTAAGGGTTCAAGATATGATCATCCCAGTTATGCTATGCATGAAACATTTAAATAAAGAAATATTGTTAATTATATATGATTCAATTGCAGACACATTATCGTATTTTCACAAATAGTGGCGTAGTTGAATGAGAACAGATTGTTTTGTATACAATTCATAAATTAAATATCTGAAAAAAAAAAACAACTAGAGATTACTTTTTGAAGATATTTCTTTTTGATATAGAATATATACATCAACCCATTTAATTGCGGATCTAAGTTCATATCAACGGAGACAATGTCTACAAAGCAATTTCCCTTAAATAGTTTTGTGTCATATGTAAATGTTACGTAGCTCTTTTTTTCTATCAAAGATCGTTTTATAGTTCATTTTACCCCTGTTATAAAAGTAAGAATTAGTGTGTTTTAAATACTGTGGCGACGTCAACTTCAACGACCAACAAACATAACTTTTGTATAAATTGTAATTGCAATTGAACTTAGTCTTATTCTAAAAGTTATTGTCAATTTATTTGTAGATCCTTAATTTAATCTGTAAATAATGCGTTTAACTTTCCAACAAAATATTAAGATTAACTTTGTAATCGTAGAAGCTGATTATTTGCATTATAACTTTCCAACAAAATATTAAGATTAACTTTGTAATCGTAGAAGCTGATTATTTTTTTTAATTATATTTAAATGGTAGTTAATCGTAAAATCAACTTGAAATAAATTTACTCTTTCGTTGTTATTAGGTTTGAAACTTCACACTGAATCCCGAATGTTCAACATAAAAGAGGCTTGTTTATAATATTTCTAGTGTGTATGTTAAGTACATACGGTTTAAAAATAAGTAGAATTATATTTTATTATGTCTAAATTTCAACCAAAACATAAACACAAAGCAAACAATATTTCCTGTTATGCAATACGTGACGTTTTTTTTTAATTGGAGCACTTAAAATTAGATTCCATAAAAAGTTGTAGTTGGTGTTTCGAAGTGGTAAATTCATCATAATCTATCAAACACTAGACAGCTGCAATTGTTGACTTCCCAAAACGCAGTGTCATCTTGAAGTGGTTCCGTAGAAGACAACTCAATTATGTTTAGAATAAAAGCAGTCTATGTTGAGCGTGTCATTTTTAAAGTAAAAGCGGAACAGCAATTGGCTGGTAATATGCGTTAGAAAGAAGAAAAGGCAGCTTTACTAAACATATATTTTAGGGTATTTTGCTGTTTAAAAAGAGGAAATAGTATCGTTACATTAGTTATGGTCCTCAATGATCATTTGAAAGTAGAGAAAGTGACCATCGTCACGGTATATATTACGTACATACTACATTGTCTTATCTAGATGATATATATAAATGTTTTTTATATACATAAATATCGAGTGTCACAATTCTAGTGACTATCCGGTTGGTTGTTAGATTTTCAAATGTTTAAAATCCCATTTAATTCTAGGCCAAATAGACCCATTGTAACATTCGCTGATACATTTTTGTAGACGGTGCTAACGGCAACAAGGGCACTGATTAAAAATAAAAGACCATTGCAAACAATTGTGAACGGATATTAGATTATCTTGTTGCACAAGCGTTCATTCCATTTCCGGAGTGCGCTTGGTAATTATACAAACAACAGATAAATGCAACTAATGAACATGTCCATACTTGCAAATGGCGCGTTAAAATAATCAAAATATTTAAAATTGATGAAGTGAAACGACAGGTTTGATAATTAATTGTGTTCCACAAATATTTGTTACACTTAATGTGTTTACTTAAATGTTAATGTAATCAAATAATTCATCGCCTTTGTAGTTGGACATCAAAAATAATACATACTGTCACTGTTTTGAAATTGTCGGTACAAGTTTACAATCTGGCGATGTGAACTTGGCAATATTATATCAATATGACCAACAATAATAAAGCACTTATATTTATTTTATCAATTGACGAAAAGAACAAAAATATTTGGTCCTCAAGAATCAAAGATCGTTGCGCATTTAATTGCATTTCTATGTTTTATTGCTATTATTTCTGGATGTTAAGAAGTGTGTTGGCGATTTTGAAAGTAACTATTCATGGGCATCTTAACTTTGATTCATATTTGCAAGTTTATCAAGTTTGTCAGCAATGTTACAATATTCATTTCTGTTATTTGTTTTTACTCAAGATATTTCGCAAATAAAACATTCGTTTAAAAAATAGAACCCAATTGATTCTGTCAGCACTCTTAAAATCAAAATTAAGACTTATTAAAATACTTGTTGTTGCCATCACTGAGATGAACTGCTAGATAGCTCGATAATTCACCTCATAGTTTAATTGTTTTATTTTGTTCACATTCAATGATGTTTTGTTTTTGTCATAGAAATAACGCAATATTTGTAAAAAAAACGTATGTATCAAAAGCGACCATACAGTTGTACGTATTGCACTTCCAAAATCGAAAGCTATTGCATTTTATAAAATTGCTAAAACTTAACAAATGAAATTGAGTGAACAAATCCTGTAATTATATGTTGCATCCTGCATTTATATGATAGAAAGGTAACGCTTGTTATTGTTAATTATATCGAAAGATTTTAACAACTTTGCATCATTAAAATGATATTGTTAAATAAACAACGCATATAGGTTTTAATATAACAATGTTAACAATGAACAAAAGTATTTGTAAAAATATTTCTCGTTAAAACATTATTCGTTTTCTAATCTACACTTAAGGTATAACGACCCTAATGGGCACTATAAGGAACTAAGAAATTGACATCATAGGTCAGATATATTCCTTAAGGTACACCTGTATGCACAATTTAAACAAAGTTTACCGTAGGGAAATCAAGTTATGGCCACTTTCCTGAACTCAAGCTAGGATGTTATGAGGGCCCTTTTTTTAGAAATGAGGAACCTTTAAATAATCTGCAATAACATTCTAATGAAAAATGTTTTTCCATTAATTTTTGGTAAGAAAAAAATAGTACCATTCAGCTAACAATCCACATAAGCAACATTATGGTTTCTACTTAAAATTAATGAAATCTGATTAAGAATGCTACCCTACCCCACCCATTTTTACCACGTGTCTGACCATTTTTCTACTTAGGGAGCTTAATTAAAAAAAACTTAAAATTTATCCAAATGGGTGCCTGTTTTAAGAGTTTTCCTAAATTTTGAAAGAAGTATATTGGTTGATCTTGTAAAATATGAAATACTGTTACCGTCTAGTTTTACATATCAGGTACCATATTTATTACTAGATGTAGCATAATTTAGCCAATAAATACCTATATAAATAAAAAAAAATTAACATTTTTTTCTTTCCAAATGGGACATGAGAGGTACATAAATAATGTTAAAAGAAAAAAAAGAAAGAAAAAAAAGTTGACTCTCCCACGGCTCTCATTTTCAATGTAGTTAACAGTAGTTAAAGCCTTCAAAGCGGAGGTAATGCATTAGGATTGTAATACCTTAAGTCCCATACAAACTAAAACAATGAGCGTAGATTTTCTATACGTTACACATTAGTAAGGAGTAATGCATTTTAAACAGTCAAATGTCTTTAAATCAAATATTGTTTCAGTTTTCAAAGGACTGGATACTACCGTTGTCGATTCGCAATAACATTAGAGCACCGATTCAGATGTCGGCTTGCTTAAAAAAGAAATTGAATAAAAATGTTCTCTTTGAGAATATGCATTATTGAGACGACAGACATTTTATTTATGAATCATTTAACAGTGATCATTCAACAATTTTTAGGGTAACATAACAGGTGGTTATTTACAACTTTATCTGATAGAGAAATTCACTGATGACTGCAAATCAGTGTATCACGCACATAAATCAATTACTGACATGCACGGAATTTCACTTTATTTTCCGTGCTATATATGTTTATTGTGACGTTTTATTGTAAAGGTTTGAGGTGTCATCAATATTGACTTTTTAAAAGACCAAAAATGACATAAAAGACAATTTAACGGGTAATATGCAAGGCAGTTTGAATAAGTTACTATAAACATCTTATTTAATGAAACCAGATGTCTTCTAAATAAATGTCTGTGAAAGTACTTCAAGTCATGTAGCTTACTCATGCCTTCTTTTGTAATTTGAAATATTGGTAATATTATAGCCAAATCCATTATCTCTGAAAAACGAATGGATGATTTTTATAGCCGGTGATAGAATGCATGATACTTATCGTATATTTTGGTATCTTAAGATGACCCAATCAAACCGAGCCTGCAATGTCCACCATTACTTTTATTGCTCTTGAGACATTCCAGCTTTTTAAGATTATATACTAAAAATAGCACGTTGGTCAAGCTGCTTGTTCTTCATCTTTGTTGGACACTCCATCCCTGGCCTTTAAATCCCGTACCAGACATTTGGCTGAGCTCTTAGTATTTTCTTTCACTATGTATTTTTTTGATGGAATTGATTATTGCAAAGTTAATGATAGTCATTTGCCTCCTTTCTCCGGCCTTTTATTAGAAACTTGTTAAAACATAGATTTACTTAAATAATGAAAAACGGAATCTTAAAGAACGCCAGAAACGACAAAATTGAAAATGTTGCAGGTTTAATTTGATTGAGCCTGTTCATGGGCGGTACTTGAAAGTGCAAGTTAACGTCAACCTCACCTTGCATCGGCTTATTAATATGCAGAATTCAACATTTAATAACAATATAAAAGAAAATTCCATTAATCGTAGTAATTATGTCCTTATTGGATATATTATATTTATGTCATTTAAAAATACTCATTAAACAAAAATACCGTTTACTTAGTTAATGTTTAGTTAAACTAAACAAACATAAATGCCTATAACAATCTGCTTGAACGGATGATTATCTTTTAAATTTGACAATGTGTAAAACATTTTTCATTTGGTGCCTCGGGCGTACTTGATTTATAACAAGTAAATGCAATTACTGAATCTATTAAACTCTTGTAAATGAAGTGGTTTAGCGATTACAAAATATCGGTTTGAATTATTGACAACATAATACAATTTGATGAGTACAACAATACACGATATAAAGAGAGCGGCGGCCTAGTGGTTGAGGTATCTGTCTCTTAAATAATGGATTGTTGGTCTTATATTTCTCAGTTAATTGCCATGTTTCCTCTCATGGTTCCAGTTCTGTTTACTTGTAGAAGAAAAAACTTAAGTTGCAAGCATTTGTTTCACAATTGCTTTTTATGAATATTTAAATAAGACAGTACAAATAACTAGAAATTCCCATGTTTTATGGAGCAACTCGTTCAATGACTTTCATAAAGTCAGTCTAAAAAGTTTCTATTGTTTGCATAAATAATGATATCGAGAATAAAGCTATTTTTCAACGTAACATAGAAAATTATGTTACCAGAGAATTCAACTTTTTATAGTTTTGAAAAGTGAATTTCATAATGCTATTTATTTTAATATTTAATTATTATAATACATGTAAAAAGTTGAAATGTTAAGTTTAACATATAAACAAACCATTTCTAAAAGATCGGCGAATTCCGTAGAACGCCATTTCCTTGCATAAAGGCGTTTTAGAAAGTCTTATAATGCTGAGACTCATCTAGGTATTTCTCGTGTTACTTAGTTTGTTTCGAAGTGTAAATCTAATTTTCTGTACACAATGATCTTAACGATGCTATCAACTTTTCTGTTTAACTGATACAAAATGATATGCTTACGGATTTCGAACAAATGTCCAGTTAACCTCCTTTCATTCCGGTAGAAAATTGAATTGTAAATGAATTGTTGTATTATCTATATTTGCATCATCTACAATCTCAGTCACTTACCACATTACACGTGAACTCATTCTTTTCTCCTGCAAAATGCATCAATTGTTTGATATAAGTCTGAGGTCTGCGTATTATGTCCTTTTACATCTAAAATTGTTTATAGATTAATTTTGTTTAATGAGATATATTGCTTCATCAAATAGGGTATACATTTATCATTTTTAAAAACACAAGGGAATAAATTGTAGGCATTATAATAGAGGTATCATGTGAGTTATTGCCTATATGATTATGTTTACAACATCAATGAGATTAGCTGTACTTATGTAAATATGATCTGAGTAATCATCTTTAGTTTCTTGGTCAGATTCATTCACTCGAACAACATACATTTTGTTTTTCTTTCATAGACAATTCAATGAATGTCAGTCAATCTTGAAACATATACATACTTTGTTTATGATGTAAATTAATTAAAATACTTGACTAAATCAGTAAAAATATTCTATAACCTATTAACACATTTTATGTACGGATTGATATTTACGGAATTATTAACATTTGACGAGCATCCGCCAGCAAACGTATTACGAAACCAATTTCTTTGATATAATTACAAAATACGGAATTATCAAAGCAGATGTATACTTTTAAAAAAGAATACACCTAATTCACCTTTTTCCGTGCTTCAACATCAGCAGATGACATCCGTGCGGTATCATGCTTTATATGCGTCATTGCACTTAGAACTACAGATGTTAGTAGATGTTTACCAAAGAGTTATGCAATTATTTACTTCAACTTCCTTTAAAAAAACAAGTAAAACTTTCTTTATTATATATATCGGTCCGATGTGTTCACTCTAGTAACAGACACGTTGTCTGCTGTCTATCTTTCACAATGAATTATCAGTAAATGCCAATTAATCTTTATATATGATATGTCTATGATCTTCACATTTGAATAAAACAACCATATGTAAGCGGAATTGATGAAATTTAATCAATCGAGGTAACTTATATCCTACATATGTATTTATGTATGAAATGCCATATTAACTGATAATATATATTTATCTTTTAGCATCTTCCCTGACTGCATCATTGATTGATGGAAATTATATGCACATGGTAATCATGCATATGACAGATTTATACATTATATAAATAAAATACTCGTTTTCTGTTTTCTTATAGTAATATCATTATTAGCAATGAAAAACGAATGCCTATTTCTTAGTAAGTATGTGAATCTCTCCTTAATCAAGTCCTTTAAAAGTATTGGCGTTCTAACCTTAGTTAATTATGCATTGTTGGGTAGTACCATACTGATAACACAACTGCAAAATATTTCGTCCAACAATATGGGTTTGAACAGCTGTACACACGTACCATAGAATTCATAAATGTACAATGTATAACAACCTCATATTATGAAAGTAGCACAGGAAAGTAATATAAGGCGTGCCTCTGTAAAACTAAATACCAGTTTCCTGCCGAAAAATTAAAGCAATCAACTTTTTTGTTTGTTTATTAGCAGAGGCTAGTTATGGAACAAAATGCTCGTGTAAAATATAAGGAATACGTAATGTTTATATCACAAAGAAAACATGGGGAATTAGTGTAATTAATATTTAACAGAATACTGCTTAAATGAAAATGTAACATGTTTCGAAAGCTTGAAAACAAAACAGAGTATTCGAATAAGTAAAGTTGTTTAAAATTAACCCGCTTATAGCAATTCAATTGCAACTAAACAAGTTATCACTGTCGATATATTCTAGCTCTACAAGGTTTTCATAAGCGCCTCGAGTAGCAGTCACACAATTGGACTTTCTAAAACTATATTATCAGGACGTTATGTCACTCTGATGACTGTCATATAACACTGGAGATCTCTTTTTGGACAGTCTAAATTGAACGTTTTATGGTGGCATTGATAAATAGTTTCAACCCTGAAAATATATGAAACTTTGCACATAAAATTTCGACCAGATAACAACTTTTTAACTGTTCAGTGTGATAATCGTCGGTAGTCGTCACACTTCTACTTGCTCGGTGGGTATCTTTAACGCTCTCCCTGCCTTTCTTTAACTCATTCACCCACCTTGTAACTTGACAATACGATAGAGCAGACGACCCACAAGCTTCTTGTGAAGCATTTAATATTTCTTGTGTCCTTTTATTAGGCCAGCATTCAATTTTGATGTAGCTAAGTTGATCATGCGACGTTACCGCAGCCATGGCGGCTAATAGTTACGTCATGTAACCACTTTTCTACAAAATGCAATAGCTTTATCAAATAAACATAAAATCTTAGGAATGCAGATTACACATTTATACTAAAGCGTAATTAATGCAGACGGATCTTATAGGAATATATAATTACATAATCTTATTTGCAGACAAGACATGGATTTTCTTTGCTGCGTAAAATATACTTGAGATATTGATTTGAAATTCTTACACTGCTTAGAAGAATAAATAACAAATAAACACAGAAAAATTCATCTTAGTAGCTTCTTATATTGCAACAATATTTAATTTTACATAAACACATGTCAGCGACAGCGGCGCACTCCAAAATGGTATTGACGACAACGTCATAATAACGTACTGTACAACTTGTGCTTTAACGTTACGCAGTCAATATCCATTACTGCTTCACAAAGAAATATCCATCACTAATTTTTTTATGCCACTTAAACACTAATGATAGTGAAATTTTATTTTCTCTGTTCGCCTGCTGTTTTTTTTTCAAATGTTTTTGTTGGTGTCATTCCCAAATTACAACACAATTTTATGACCACGCTATTTTCTAATTTCTGCGTGTCCGTCATTTTCCCGTTGTAAAAATATCGTCGTCTGGCGTTTCTGGCGATTTCAACAAAAATTAACGGAAATGACGTCCATGATTTTAAAGAATTACCTAAATGACATCATAGAAGAAATATGCGATGTTTAGCGGGTTTTCTACGTTAATTTGTAATTTTTTTAGCAAAAAATATACGATGACTAACTGCGCTTTTCTACCGTGCGCCGGGTGCCGAGTACGTGCTTATTTAAAAGCAAAATAAAATCATTATTTATTGACGCAGTTAACTGTTCGTTTTAAAACGTTTGATAATATTCTAAAATGTATGCTGATAAAATTTTTTTCAATACACGTTGACGTTCAAAAGATATTTAAAAAGTCCACGAATTTTTGGAAAATCCCTCGTTTATAGCGTTTTGTTCCGTTAACGAACTGTAAGCATAACAAATTAATTAATCATGAAAATTACCGGAGTACTGTTTTATCAACATGAATTATAAGTTGAAAAGAGCACACATAATGGCTTTTCTTCTCTTTAAAAATGAGTTGTTCTTAAAACATGGTGAATTAATATTTTGAATGTACAATCCTATTTTGATGATGCAAAATATCATAGTATTAAATGAATACACAATAATTGAAAATACCGGTTATACTGTATACTATACATGTATGTATCATAGAACGTAAGGTATCGATTGCATATATTCTGAGTTTGCCATACCTGTTTCCGTGACATTTCCGTGTGTTTTGTGTTTTGTTTTGTTGTTGTCGTAATAAAACACCAGCTGTTATTTCAGATTATTATATTTCATGAGCCTCTGTGTTATTTGTAACCGCTGTGTATTATCTTTTTTGTTATCACAAAAAAAATAACTAAATGGTTTATAAGCAATTGTTTCATGCATTGCCAGTTGAAATTAATAGTTTGTCGACTGTACACTATTTTGACTTTACGAAAAGATTCTTTGGACTGTGTTTAGTTTAAAAAGGTGACTTATTTTTCTATTTTTTATTTGAACAAAAACATGTAAGTTTTTTATACGGAAATAAATACATAATATTATGTAAAAGTTTTGTTAACATTGTATTTAAGGATTAAAAAAACAAATATGTATTATTGATTTCAAAATGCAATTTTCAACTCTGAAGAATATTTCTTATCTAAGTTACAGAAATTGCGTTATAGGCACATATGTAAAAATGAGAGACGTACTTTTGTAATCTTATGATGAACGGGGTAATGATAGTTTCCTCTTAACCCAATCGATCGGTTTCGTAAAAAGCTGTTTTAATTATAATTATATTAATAAGATGTAATTAAAGTTCCCGTATGTTGTAATTGAGGTTGTATACCACACTTTGGAATTATATATATGTATATAATCATGCTTATAAAACAATTTTTAAACATCGAAGAATATGTAAAATGTGTACTGCGAATATTTTTACATATTATATGTAATCATTCAAATATATGCATTCATTTCTTATTGAAAATATGACTTTGACTTTATAGAAACAATTTTTATTACCTCCCTTTATTTTTTTATTTACATGAAATGTTAAATTCGGAAATATCTTTATAAAAAAACGGTTTTTGGAACTTACAAAATTGATAAATCTTAATTTGAGCATCATATTTATGATATAAAACCATAAAGTAGTTGTGTTACAGGATCTCTAAAACTTTCAAACTGCTATTTGAGCTAATGTAATAACTATTTTAAAACAAAAAATAAATATGACGTATAGGTTTTGATAACCATTATATGCGTTATATTAAAAATTAAATAAATACTGATGTATGAAGAACTATAATTATAATAAAACAATACGTGCCAGTGTTATTAATTACTCTTTTTGGAGTCTTTAGCTGAAGTTTTCCCTTAATTACGTACGTAATTACCGTGCTTCAACAATCGGTTGTATTACATGTATTCATTCCGTAAAATCGTATACATTATAATGAAAGTAATGGTAACATTAACCTAAAGCAATTTAAACATTAATTTATCTGTATAACTTAAAAATATTACATTTGATTCACCATTTGAGCCTTAAGGTTAATGTACTTCCCCTTACCATACGTTTCGTGCTACCCTTTTTCGTACTCGTACAAAACGTGCAAAACGTTTTATCAATTTTCGAAAACAAATTTTTCAGTAACGCAAGATTGATTTAAATACAAGGATTTTTAGTAAAAAAAGATTATTAAGTAGTTTTTAAGACAAAATTTGGTACAAAGGGATTAGATAATTTTCAAGCATTTTTACGATTTTGATCCAAATTAACTTTATTAATAAATGTATTTTTCTTTGCTGAAGTCTTTCGATCATGCAGCGATGGTCAATTCTTATCATGGTAAGCATTATTAAGTTTTAAATCATGACATGAAGAAGTTATATAGATATTGAATTTTGTTAAATATTGATATTTTTATGTTTACTAATAGAATATGTTTCGTGTATGTCGTTGAGTATATAGAGAACTTGCATTTAGTAATTTCTTGAAGAGTTTTGACATGATTAAATGATCTTTTTTTTAAGAAACTGAAAAATATTTAGTAAAAATACTTCAGATTGCTCTACCCATAATGGTTGTTTAGAATTCTGAGTGTAGAACTCTGTTCCGTGGACCCAATTTAAAGGTACATTTACCTACTTATACATATTTTAATAATAAGAAGAAATATATTTAACCTTTAAGCTGTTAATTGTGTTTTACGTATATTTCAGTTTTCATTGATATTTAAATTAAATGTACTAACACATATTTCTTAAAAGTGTCCTGAGGGAAGTGTTTGCCGCCGACCAGGATTTGGAAGGGCGAACCAAAAAGCAAGGATGAAATGTTATCCAAGTGAGTGCTTGAACATTCTATTAAACTGTTAATTATAGAAAAGGAATATAACTTAGGACAATTTTCAAAGGTTTGAAAATGTGCATTATTTCCTGTTTGGTGATATCACATTAACTGATTATCTACGAATATGTCGAATCACTTCGGACAGTCTATATAAAGTGAAAAACATTCTATATGAATACGAATTTAAATAGAATAAGCGTTAGTTACGCGTGGAAATGAGACGTTTACTCATTCAAAACAACAACACACACGAAATGCAAGAAAATCGATCGAAAAAGGAATGGTAAAGGTTATAATGATTGAAATTATCATCGCTGCCACGTATGAGCCGAGAAACATGTTTTGGGCTGAGATAAAAGGAAATACCTGTTCCCGTAGATTTTCATAAATTCAGAGAACTCATCAGATAATCTCATATGTTCATGATGTATAAACGCAATCTTTGAGAGACGACCAAAATATTGTTACTAAACTGTCACTGAGATTATTAGAAAGTTCTAAAGAAACTCATACGTTACTTGGTCAAGATTCCGAGGAGATTCAAAACTGTAAATTGTTGGATTCAGATATTTAATTTGAAAAACTCTGTTTATTTTGGAAGTGTTAAATATAATTATATGGATGATACAAATATTAGAAGAAGACTAAGGAAGTATAAAATTGACACTTTGATATACTTCAGTCAAGTCTTAGAGCCATCAAATCTATGTCATCTTGCTGCTGATATCTAGAATGGTTAGGTAATCGGTTAGAAGTCGATAAAACAGTGAAAGAGCAAGTAGAAGGAAAACTGATTATTGTTTATTATTATTAAAGTATTAGTTTGGGGGTTCTTCTTTACAGCAACACAAAGCTCTAGCCCAATGGATAGGATCTGATATCTAGGTGGCAGGTTGTTTTTGTGTCGCCTCTACAAAGTAGCAATCCCTGCTCCGTCGTCTGTCTGTCCATTTTTCTGTCCATCCGCCCGGGTAAGCATCAAGTGGTCTATGAGATCTATTCCGTTCAAAATTTCAGTTAAAAAAGAAGGAAATCCCATAAACCGTCTGGTTTATGTGGTATTTTTACTGGTTTATGTGGAAAATGTCACATAAAGATCAAAGAAGAAGACATTAAACCAAAATGTTGGCATGTCCGTCGTCCATCAAAACCTTATCTGGAGCATTCCTCAGACACCACTAGTGCAATTTTATCTAAACTTTACAGAAATGGTCAGTACTAAGTGTTGTTTTGCATATCGTTGGCTTTTTTCAGTTCCATGATTTTTGCCAGAGATATTGCCCTCAAATGATTTTGTCCGGGCTACTCCTCTAGTACCACTTAACTTATGAAATTTCAATGAAATATTACAGGATTGATTAGTGGCTCAAGTGCTTTACCCTTTACCAGACACAAGTAAGTGGTTTGTCAGGAATGGCATAGGAAAGCGCCTAATGCGCCTGAATATAAACCTAGGGTGTCCAAAAGCAAAAGAAATTACATTGACAAATGTTGTTTTACCGATGTTGTAATGCAATAAACGCGGAAACAAACTAAAAGATTTACTCTTTACATGCATGTTCGCTAAAGGTTTCAAAGGAAAACATGTGGAACATGTCAGTTAGTTTAGTAAATAGGTAGGTGTTTTATTATATTAAAGGTGGAAATCTATAAATTACAAAAATGACAGTCACTTGGGAAAGGATTACCTATTTCGTGTGTTTTTTTTGGTACTATAACGGTTAATGACATTTCACAAGTATATATTTTATTATTTTAAATAATTTTACAAAGTGCTTGAAATCAATTGCAATGTTAAGGAGTATATAATGGAGCTTTTTGATATTTTTTTTTCATAATTTAAAACTGAAAGATAATGTCATGAAATAATATCATGATTTCGGTTTTAATTAACAATATCATACTGATTTTGAACAAGAGATAGCTTGATAAAAACAAGAATAAAGATCAATAAGGCAAAGGCAACGTTCACAGGACGCAGCCTTGATAAGCCATAAAATATTCTTTATTTACGGACCAAACGAGGGGGAGGACTGGTGGATATGTTTAAGACTAACACTCTCGGACACTCTCTATTTCAATTGTTCAAGGTTTGCTGTAAAGATATTTTATTTTGAAGACCTTCCACAACACAATGATCAAGAGCTTTTTATAATAAGATACAAAATATTTTTAAGATCACTGTGAACAAAATCCATGTCGGAATGATGATGTCAATAATTATACAGGTAACGGTGCCGCTGGTTTCAAAACTGGTCTATGATTTTGCTTAGAATTGAAAGTCACATTACATAACAAGTTTGTGATTATTTGAATAGTTATATCAATAGTAATACCAGTATAGACGGTTAAATTTCTTCGTTTTTTAATGTGTATAGATCTCGATGACTGTGATCCAAATCCATGTCTAAATGACGGCACGTGTATTGATGAGTTCAATGATTACACATGCAGCTGTGCTGACGGTTTCACAGGGAAAAATTGTGGAACAGGTTTGTTACTGTTTTTGACTGATGGGTGTCATATTACATTTACAGAACATTTGTATATACAACTTGGCATTAAGACTTGTGTCAGAACGTTGAATGTGTCAATTTATTCACTGTCGTGTAATAGAAAATAACAAAATGCGAGAGAATAACACATGGACATCTACAGCAAGTAAAAGAAAGACCATAAAAACAGAGATAATATTTCTTTGTTTAGTTTTTTGTTTTCAAAGCGTTGGATTATACGTCGTACCAATATTATAAAGATCACATGGCGACTTGCCAGCTTTATTGGCGAAGGACGACCTTAGCTTTCCTTTAAGGCATTTTTCAAGTACGAGCAAACACCTAAGTTGAATCAACGACCATCCGGAAGCTAGCTTTGTATTTTTACATGAAAGAATCGAAACTCACAGGCGATATTCTAAGTCGTAAACTTACTTTCTTTCACAAAGTAACATTTCTTTATTTATAACTCACAGAAACCTTTCAAGTGATTAAGTTGTTTTATTTTTGTTACTTTAGACGGAAATATAAGTATTTCTGTAGTTTTGGCATTTTTTTCTAACTACTGCCCTTGGTTTTGTTAAGCAGAAAAAATTAAATAAAACGCGGTAAATAGATTATTTTGAAAAGGTGGGTTATTCATCATTAAAATGTTTATAAAATTGTCTCTGTATTTCTGTAGATATAGATGACTGCGATCCAAATCCATGTCTGAATGGTGGAACGTGTACTGATGAGGTCAATGATTACATAATTATGCAAATGTGCTGAAAGTTTCAAAGGAAGAAATTGTGAAACAGGTATGCAATTTTGCTGACCCATGAGTGTTATAACGCCAAAAGTAATCGTGTTGATAATTGCAATTAATATACAAACGAGATATGTAAGAATGTTAAATATTTCTATAAATTAACAGTCAATAGTGAAAATTGTTTCACAATTTTTCCTCTGTTAAACAAACAGCATGATTGCGCGTGTATTTTTTGACAGTTTATTATTTAATGAAATCATCGTAGAGAAAATGATAGACACGCAACTGGTTGAGATGAATAAAACCTTTCGCGGATGACAAATTTGTTAAAAATTTTGAAAAATATAAATAAAAGACTTATAAGCATGTTAAAAGTGCGTAGTAAAATAAGTATTAAGTCAATGTAATTATATTGCAATGCTAATACCCTTTTTTACGATCCTTTTATTCCACGCGTGACAAGAAAGCGCGTAAGTCCTTTGCTTTTGTTATTTAAGCCTTACGTCCTTCAACGTGTACCCGAGGCAATTTCTGTAGTCAATCAGCAGCATCATGCAGCCTCCCTATTTTGAATTTTTGTAAGATTTTGTTTCAGTGTTAATGTTTTCTACCACGTTTGAATATGACAACGACTTACTTATCTTGAGTATGTTCTGCATGCATTTAAATATGTTCTAATGTCCGAAATAAACTTATTACAGCAATAACATGATAAACAAAAAAGACGCTTAATCATGATTTCTGTATCATGTTTGAATGATATTGCATTGTAACTATGAAATACATATACAATATGAATAATACAAAACGTATTTTCAGCAAAGTACAAACGTGTTAAGTTACAAGGCCTCCTAATCACTTGATTTAATAAACATTCAACGTGAATAATCTTCATTTAATCGTACATTTCAGAGTGTTATATACAGGACGAAGAAATGATTATTCCGAATACTTGGTCAGAAACATTTGACCTGTATAAGCAAGATGTTGCCACGCCAGTGGAACGCCGGAGTATTTGTATTTCGTTTTCAAATCCTCGTTGTATTGCGTATTCACATAGCCCTATATCGGATGAATGTTGAACTAATTCACATTGACACTTTAAAAATATAATACAAAGTTTTGTTCTTTTGTTTTTTTTTACGATTGATTACTGCGTTATGTATGTACGTCGTAACTATAAAAATTTTCATTTCGTGTTATATCCTTTAAGTAATTATTTATTGGTTCACCATAGTCACACAAATACCCTTCATTCGAATATTTCAGAAATACAATTTTATCTTATACCGAATTCCATTTTTGACAATATCTTACTATTTTTGTAAAGAACCGTTATTTTTTTTTCACTGATAGACACATGACGCAAAACTTAATTTAAGGTTGAATCAGAAATGTCTGACTAAATTTTTATCATCGTACAATACTGGTAACTTTATCACCATATATACTTGCGCAATAACTTTCTGTCTATTTTTACAGAAGTTTTCATTAAATTTTTATAACAAGTGTATTGAACATTTCGTTTTTGCAGGTCTGAGTGTGTTTTATTAGTTACATGTGTCCTATTTATGTTTACAACTACCGTAAACATCCAATTTAATGCATTTATGTTCTGTTTAAGCGAGTACTGGTGATACAATATAACACGTGCAAAAGTTATATACGGTAAATTACTTTTTAAGTTCTATTCATTTATAAAACACCTTGATTAATTAATAAACAAGCTCATAGCTATATTTGTTTTTATAGGCATTTTTCGTTTTGCAATGCGATATTTCATTAAAACGTAGGTAGGCTGGCATTTCGCGCATGCTTATTTTGCGTAGAACAAAAAGCAACACTTTGTATAGAAGCAGTAAAATTAACCCTCTTGTATCCAAGTATGCTTTAAATTGCATAACCTGGATATTATTTTTATATAAAATATTCGGTTAAGGTGTGCAGTGCTTGGCTAGAGACATAATTTTAACATTGAATGTGGGTTCCTTGAACCATATGTTCTTTTTACTCTCGTTATCAAAGGCTTATGTGAGTTATGTCACCCAGAAAACAGCAGATATATATGACTTAAAGCTGTATCATTTGATAATTATAACACATAATAGAGGAAAAAAAATACTCAAGCCTTTTTTTTAACTCACACAAGAATGATGCACATGCGCATACATATAAGCCATTTTGAATATATATCATTAGACGATCTTTTGTTAGAAAAAAATATCCGTGGGTTACATAATATTGTGTAGTCGATTCCTTTGATTATGATGATTTTCAAGCTATTTAGTGTCAAACAGTTGGGTACGTGCCCGGTTGTTTTTACTGCCATTTTATACAATTTTACTCAGCGTTCTTTTATAGTAACATAAATTATAAAATTAAATCAAAATTTAAAAATCTTGAAATAAATAATGTAAAGAGACTAAATGGAAGCGTGCCGTTACCCATACTTTTTGGAATGTGGTAAGATAATTTGAAATTTAATCTACCATTAAATACTCAATAATTTGTAAAATTGATTAAACTTAAACCTAGACAACACAGTCAAAAAAGATGTAGAATAAAATCAAGCTAAATTATGTTTATATTCTCACATGACCTTTACAGAATGATAATTAACTTCGTGGCAAATTATTCCTCTTCATATTTTGGTAATATAGTTAAAGAAACATTTTTATTTGAAATATTAATTTTTCATAACAATTAAGACGACAATTCTTCTAGCTATCAACTAAATTCCGTTAGTTACAACGATTATCACATTAGTTTTTAAGACCAACGAAAGGGATAATTCTGAACGGAAATATTCCTCTTAATTGTATCCATATTTTTCATGCAAAGGTTCTTTTGCTAATATTTGATATCATTTGATACGTTGAACTGACAACTTTAGCATCATTGAATGACTGCCATATCTCTGTGTAGGGCGTGATGCTTCTACTAAGATTGCGCACGCTCCCGGGTTAGTTTTGCACAGCGACGGGCCACGTCGTAAAAAGGTCTCTATAAAACTTTTAGTTTACGCTAAGTTAATTGAACTGTTAAATAATAATTTCCGATTTGTTCCCGAAAAGCATTATGTGCTCGGATATAAGCTATGCTAGATACACGCTTTTATAGAAAAAAGCAACAATAAAACAATTAATAAAAATAAATAAAATAAAATACAATAAAAGAAAAAATAAAAGAACAACACAGAGAATAAATTGTAAATTGAATTTGTAATATAAAATGTGTTTAAATTTTGTATATTTCTTATAAGACTTTTCTCTATCTTTCACAATTCAAATACATAAAGCTTTAAGTGTGATGAATGTTTATAGTGCTTTAAACCTTTGAACCATTGCACATACGTTTTGTTTTTATCTATATCGAAATCATCTCTTACTAAACGTTATAAATGTAAACATATCATGTATACAAAATAAATACAAGTTGGACTTTATACACCTTGTCAAGAGAAGTAAATGCGCGGTTCCTTATCTACAATTAAATTCAAACACTTCTAAATATATCCTTAATAGTGTAAACCCAATTTTAGAGAACCCAATTTTAGAGAAAGTAGTGTGATTTATTATCAGACTGAGTTAACGTTAACAGACAAGCTGTTACCTAACGTCTCGGTTCGGTTATCTAAATATATTATTGCATAGGAATTTATTTTATTTCCGAGAAAGGGTTGTTTATATGCCGGTTAATTGTTTCAGACTGTTTTTATGCGTCTCCTGAAGTTTTGCAAAGGAATTTATGAAAATGTTTTAAAGCACAGACTATAATACAATTGTATAATATAGAAATCGTAGATCTTAAAGGATCATATGTCTTTACCATTAAAATCATCACCCAGAAGCTATGATAATATTGTTATCCGTTTTATATCAACATGACCTAGTATTAACAGGAATAAGGACACTGTAATACAATGTACGACTAGTATAATTATCGCCACAAATTGTTGTTCATGATGTTTGCTTTAAGAGTTTATGAACTTTAAATATACAAAGTAAATTTAAATTTACCCTAAATCAAATCATTAGAACCAAAACAAAAGCAAACCATTAAATTAAACATTAGCAGAGCAACGACAGCTACGAAAATAACTGTGCAGAAATACAACACCAAACAGTATCAAAAACAGAACATTCCATTGAAAATCTGTCAGAATTATTCTTTTTTAATGGGAATAGAAGATGTTATTCTCAATATTTTTTTTTCCATTGAAAGATAAATGGAAAACTGTCGAAAGGTACCAAAATTGAAACAGATAATGAGAGGGGGGGTGTTTCCCTTTTATCTGCTTTTTCTTTTTTTTTTTGGTTTTTCTTTAGAATAACTTGTAATAGTTCTTTGTTTTTGTTGTTTTGTGTTTTTATGTTTGTTTGTTTTTGTTTGGTGATACAGCACAGCAAAGTAATCATTTGGCGCCGAAACAGTGAAGATGATTTTGGATAACGTCGGGTGTTACAAACTTAAAGCAACACTAGGGGTCAAAACACCAAATATGTTGGAATGTATTGACTCCAGTATTTCGAACCCATTTAGCCGCCTCGTACAATCACGCAGGGATAAACAATGGTTGCAATGATGTTGCCCCGGCGATCCCTTAACCACCAGAAGCCATTGTTGTTGTGCTAAAAGGTTCATATGAAACTTTTTGAAATTCCTTCTAAAAGTAACATTCACAGTGTAAGATGTTTTAAAATAATATATAATTATTTAAACTAGTAGAAAAACTTAAAATACATTAAATCAAACATAAAAAAACAAATAAATAAACATACAAAACCACGAAAAAAAAGACGCACATACACGCGCACGTTCAAACACAACGAAAATAAATAAATAAATAAATAAATAAAATACCTTATATATTTCATAATGGTTTAGTTGTTATCAACTTGCCATTAATCAATTCTGCCTTTCAACCTTTTGATAAAGAGATCGTTATTGTGTACTGTAGAATTTATTTTGTTTATAACACATGTAACATATCCTTTGATAATTTTATTAAGGTTACTGCCACGACATAATGAACGATTATTCAATCCCTGCATAAATAGGTCTTATCAAACTTTCCAAATAGAGCTTGTTCGTTTTTTTACGCTATTTACCAAAATTATATAACGTCCGGGCAATTCAATCAGCTATGTTTTGATTGCTTAAACACTCCATTTGCGAGTGTGAAATAGAATCAGTAATGACATTTTTTGTTACTCTACATAAACTGCTGAAAGCCTTTTAAGAGCAATGTAGTACTTGATTAAAAATATTTGTGACAACTGCTTGTTATGCTACAGAAATACTCAAAACACTATCTAAGGTTGTTAGATGCTAGGATATAAAGAGTTTAAAATGCTGAATTTAGACTGGTATTTATCATTGTGTATTTTCTTAATTATACAAATTTGCGTCATTTGCATTCTATAAATAAACGCACATTTTGAATAAAAATGTTCGCAACTGCTTTAATTTTCACAAATCTGCTTCCTTCGATATATATATATGTTTTGTATATTTATACACATATATATCAACTTTAATTACTAGAAACAGTTACATGTATTTATAATTTCTTGTTGCAGATAGACAACATCACTTTAATTCTAATGAACAATGTCCCTTTTAATTTAAAGTATTGTACAGAAATTTATTTACTCGAAGAAAAACTAAAAATATGAAAAACAAGAACAACAAGGGAAAGCGTCGTTCAATGAACGCAACCCCCCCCCCCCCCCCCCAACAACACAGGACCCATCGGCAAGGAGGCCCCAGCCAGGACACCAAACAAAAAAAATATAGTGTAGGTAAAACCCCCAAAAGGGAAAAACCAGACACAAAGGCAATGCAGAGAACGGCGGTTTAATAACTTGATTTAAATTAATACGTAATAGGATATAATAGAAACCGACAAGGAAATTAAAAAAGACGATTAATTAGAAGGCCTACAAAAGTAATTGTTTGAGGGGAAGGGGACTTAAGGGCAATGAGATGGGGCAAAATTTAAAACAAAAACAGCAAAAATAGAGCAAAGTGGAAGATACCGTGGACGAAAAAACAACAAGAAGGAACACAAATGTGTCAATATAATAGTATGAAACAACAAACAAGACATACATCTGAGGAACACAAAGGAGCGCCGTCTTGGAACAGCAGCATAAGCACTGCTTCGAATTCAAACCGGATTTTATCACCCACCTGTTCCTTTTAAACGAGACAGTGTAAATAAGATTATCCACGCCAAGTGAAATTCTAACCGTTGTTAAAATATAACATTTCACTGAAAGTGCTTCGTTACTAATAAACATGCACATAGAAGCACATTAAACACTATAAGTGTTTGAACAATAGGATTGCAGTATTTCAAATTAATCGTAACACATTTACTTTGGTAGATCGGCAAACTGTTAATCAGTCTTGTAAATCAACTGATTATAAAAATGAATTAAAACAATTAGCTCGTTAAAATTTATTAGTACGTATTTAGAAAGTTAAATTGGTCGCGGTCAATTTGATTTTGTAAATACGTACTTATAAACTTTAACCTATACTCAATATGCTATTTAATATGTACATTAGTGTTTCAACTGGTGACATGCAAATATCCAGCAATTCTTCGTATACGCTTTTTATGTTATGTAGATATAATGATAAAAACCTCATAAATCTTATATGCCTTTGTGATGATCTTTCAAAGAAATTACTCACTCACAAATGTGAATTCCAAATGCATCTCAGAATTGAGAACCGGTGGCGGTAAAATATATGTGAATTTCTGCTAACTAAGTTTTCAACCTTTCAACATCAAACATTAAAGAAACAACATAACTAAATTAAAAGTGTTATAAAACACCAAAATATAGGTATTTATACCTCCCTGACACTTAGGTATATTTTCAAAGTTTTGCATCCTACTTTAATGCATTATTCCCGAAGATTATAGTTAAGTCATGGGTTCTGGTACGCAGCGTAAACCATATTATGTGTCTTGCAAAATATGTTTTCCCGTGTTTAAAAAAGTATAACGAATTAAATTTAACTTTCAGATTTCAATCTATTGATATTTTTGCTATGCTGATAAAAGAGTTATAAGGAAGATATAATGAGGGAGTTCGAAGTTCTGTTCAATAAAAACATCAAACTGTCATTTTAGATTATTCAAATAGTTTTTTTCGTATAACAACACTATTCATCAAAATGACATTACTTGGCGGTAATAAAATCAACAGAACTGTGATTGCTTAAACACTCCATTTGCAAGTGTGAAATAGATTCAGTAACGACATTTATTTGTTTTTCTTTCTAAATTGCTGGAAGCTGAGTAGAACTAGATCGTTCTGTAACGATTGCGTAAAACTAGCGTGCAGTTTAATTTATATTTAGCCTTCGGCAATGTAATTTTCACGGCGCTTGATTATTTATATGAAAAACTCAAAAATGTTTAACATGGGTTTGTTTGGGCCTTTTTGAATGACAGATATATAAAATGTCCTATCGAAAGAACATTCCCAGTCATAAAAGTACTCTGTTTAAAATGTGTTGAATAAGGAAAGGAATTTCCTATTTCAACCTCTAATTTTCTAGTGTCAGTGACAAAATAGTTCTCGTATGCACTCTGTTTTAAGTATCAGTGTTCATGTTTCTATGTATTCACATCAAGTATTAGTATTAAGATCTACATATTATTTTGAATTATGGTTTCAAACCGAGCTTGCAACATTTTTAAATTTTCCGTGTTTGGCTTTCTTATGGAAGTATGGAATCTGCTGCAGAAGATAGTATAGTAGACTCATATTAACGCAACGTCGCTGACAGAATCGTGTTCACAGTCCGTCTGAACTTCAAAAAGAACGCCATACTAACGCATTCAAAGTATGTTGATCACACAGTAGTATTTTAATGATTTTCATTCGCCTATTCTCGTTATACGGCTTCAACGTCACGATAACAATTGTCAAGTTTTTGAAAAACCGGCAATGTCTACATCTACATGATACTGCTTAACAATCAATTCTTATTATGACTAGCAGGCGCGTTGTCAGGGAACTGTTAATAAAAGACATTATTTATATGCAAATGTAAAAGGATAAAAGAATAAAAGTTCTACAAGACTATGAATTTAAAAGACATAGTGTGCAAATAAGAATTTGTAGAATGGGTTAAGCCTCTCAGTAAAGATGTTCATACTGGGGCTAGACTGAACAGACTGAAATGACTATTCCAAAGAAGTATGCTCCTAGAAAAGAAAGAATTTTGATGGTATTGTGTCCTCGAGTAGGGTATCAGGTAGTCAGATTTCTTGTTTAAGTAAGGGGTTGGTGGTCAGGTAGGTTTATACAGGTAGGTTACAGCACTGATGTTCCGACGCTGCTCAAGGGTTTGCCAATTTAGTTCAGTTATCATTTTTATAACACTACTTATATAATCATTATCATTAAAAATATATCTGGCAGCTGATCTTTGGGCTTACTATATCTTAAATTAAGTTATTCTGCCATATTTCATGTCCCCTGAGATAATCAAGAACATGTGTGATGAGCTCAGACGTGATCCACAACAACCGCAAAACATCAACGGATGCCTTCAACGGGAATGCTTTCATCTTCTTGCCAATCACTCAACGCTTACCAAGGTCCGTTTGACAACGTCAGAGGGTGGACTGAAGCTTGGACTTAGCAGTATTGTTCATGCACAAACCCAGTCAAACAGAGTCTGCATATTTTCAATTTTGCCGTTTTAGACTTTCTTAAGAGGGATTCTATTCATTTCTATTGTAATTGAAAATGGCGGTTGGGGACCTCTACTGATATCAATAAAGTCCTTATTTTTTTGTAAAATGCACCTTGTTTAAGAGTCCACTTTCGTAAATCCATTTTACCGGTGCAGGCCTAAAAATAGGACAATGTTCCAGAGCCGACTATCATAAAAATCAGTTGTCCGATTGCGTTGCTGATTAGCCATAAGTATTGATTAATATATAAAGGACTTACTCAAGAAAATGGTCGCAAGAGACCCACATTATATGGTCCTTTTTTAGATTGGCGATTTGTTCTTTCTGTCTATAAAATCTTCCAAGTTTTCGTACAAAGCACTATTTTCAAGGGCCCAGCATCAGAAAGGTTTGTTTTTACAGCAATATAAGCCAGATTGATTTTATAAAAAATGACCACAACAAGCCGCATGGCATAGTCTTTTATCAGCGGTTTGTTCTTTCTGTATATAAAGTATTGGAATATTCGTAAAGTAGCACCATTGTCAAGAGCCGATTGTTATAACACCATTTGTCTATTCCGTTGCGGTTTAGCCATAAAAATGCTTGAGAAGGGTGATTGTAGACATAAAACATTTCAAACAATCTAATATTTTAGGATTTTATTTTATCCCCGCCATGATGATTGGCAACTGTAGTTTATATCATATTTTAGATCAGGTTATTTGCATAGCAATAAATTTACGAAAGTAATATGAATTATTCATAAAGTATTTCTCATGTCAGCATAATAACCTTAGTGTTAACTATCTGTATCGTAAAATTACTGAATGTTTCAAATTGTGCAAATGTTGTCAATATTAATATCATGCGTCTTGAAGTTTCAAGCTTAACTAATCTAGTTTGGTACGTTTTACGATTTTGATTATGTTATTTGTCATGGATTATTTTATACAGTCTTTACTTGGGAATTCGAAGTCATTTTCATATTTCAAACCAGGTTTTTATTAACAAAAAACTGTAAAAGTTAAAAGACAGTCATGATATTTTCATAGTATCAGGAAAAAAGAAAAGAAAAACTAAAAAAAAAAAATAATAATAATACTTTAATAATAATAATAACAACGGTGTTCATTGAAACAACAACAAAAAACTGTAAGCATTTCATTTATTCAACGCGCATGAATGATAAAAGTATACAAAAGACCGAATAATTCCTGCCCTGTAAATATCGATCACTTTTATAGTACTTTGCTATGACAGCATCATAATTGTTGTAACAGTTATAATCATTAAGTCTTAAACGACATTATGGCCCAGAAATGAAGAATTTTGTTGTTGTTTTTCTTTCTTTGAAAGAGCAAAATTAAGTAAATGATTTTTAAAAAGGCGACATATACGGGTTACTTTTGTCGAAGAAGAAGTGCAGTGCACAAGAACCGGTACTCTGCACTTCTTATTTTTTGAGTTATTGCCCTTTGTATAATTTTCATATTTCATTTTTGTGCGGGCCATTTCTCCTAAACTATATAAACTCTGGACATGAAACTTCATAGGATGTTAGATATCATTGAGTTGAAGTGCACGGCACAAACACTGGTACTCTATACTGCATGATTTTTAGTTATTGCCCTTTTTTCAAGTTTGCTCAAATTAATTTGATTGACCCCTTTTAGGGGCCAAAAGAGCTGAAAATAATAGAAAACGTTTAGTAGCTTGAATTGACATGCTTTACGTTCCATATGAACAGTAAAAATGCTCTTGGGCCATTCATGAAAGGTTCCATTTTTTATCATGAAGACAAAAAGTCAGTTTCGGGAAACTGATATCTAGAGGGGCAAGTTGAAGTTGAGCTAGACTTGACTTTAGGCAAGTTCAATGATAAAAATAGTTCTATGACTATTGTTTCTGGTGAGCGATTCAGGGCCATCATGTCCCTCTTGTTATGATTGTAAATCATATATTCAATATTAATGGTACCGAATCAGACTTTATTTTCCTTTGGATATTTATTCGTTATACATTATCGAAGACTACATGCTTTGTTTTTGTTTTCATCTAAAGTCACCGGTTAGAAATACTTTCAATTCGTGCCCGAGGTTATTATTGATAATAGCCGAGATGTTCCGATTAAGGGTATCAACTACGCGTTCGGATTAAAATTAATTGTTATATTTAATCGTTAAGTCATAATTTTTCGATTCAAATCCAAGTACTTCACAATAATTTTTAAAAACAACCCGCATATTGATATTTTTGTTTGCGCAGAGTTCGCGTAGCCATTGGAAGCCTGACGCCATCATTTTACTGCGCTTATGTTTATCCTCACTAGGCTTTACTTTTTTTTTTTTTTTTTTTTAAAAGATGGCTAGTCATATAATACAAAAAGCTAATGATCTATTAATGCAAAATTTACAGGTTAAATGTCATGTTGACCGAGGTGATAACATTAATCAGTGAATATAATGGCCCAGTAGTCAATAATTGTATAATAATTTTAAATTCGCTTAAAATATAGATAAAACATATCAATATTTAAAATGCTTTTCTTTGGTAAACGCTTCAATATATTTCATGTTGATTGTACTATGGTATTTACCGTTTGCATAGTGTATTTAAATAAATAACTAAACTGTCAAGTTTCAAAGAACATCGTTCTTATCCAAATATATGCTTGCAATGTACATGTTATAACTCAATATATGAGTTGAGTCGACGTTTTATATTTTTTCGTAGAAAAATGGGATTTCATTTTAATAATTCTCAGTTAAATTGTTCATAATGCCATCATTACAGTGTACGTAAAGCGTTCTTTTACTTAACAACTGTGGATGTTAAACGTATATTGTTATGCAACTCTATGGAAATTTGTGCTATGAAATGTTAATAAATTCTTTTGTTTTTCTGCAAGAGACGCATATAAAGCAGACTTAACCAATAAACTTACAATAAACAACCTTTTCTCGGAAATAAAATAAATTTCCATGCATTTCAGTCATTGATTTAGATAACCGAGACGTTAGGTAATAGTTTATTTGTTATTCTTTACTGGATCTGATAATAAATCTCACCATATCCCCTAAAATAGGGTTACACGCTAATGATATGGTAAAAACTAAAAAGAGTTTAAATTCAGCTTTAGATATTAAATAACCTTTCGTTTACATTTTTCCACACTTTTTCTTTTTGTAAGGCGTATTCTAAGTCATGTGACAGCAATACATTAGGTATTGATATTGTATAGATGATATATTTGAGATTAATGATTGCGATATAGAAAGAAAATGTCATGAAATTACACCTAATTCTATATATATTCGAATTGTGAAAGACACAGAAAAACTCGTACAAGAAATATACAGAAAGGACACAGATTTCGTATAACATTCTTTTAACCGTTTATTCTTTGTACCTTGAAAATTACAACTATTATTTTGCATTTAAATAACTTTTAGTTTACGCTAAGTACTCGTATGGTATCAAATAGCATACTAACATATTAACAAAAGAAAAAAAAGTTCAAACACATTCCAAAAGTGTTTGGTAAATTGTATACTTTAACTGTAAATAAATACAGTCGGTCACATATCCATCTGTTTGACACCAGCTTGACAATGATCATAATCAGTATGAATTATGTAATATATATAATGTAATTCACGGGTAGGTAATTTGTTTTTCTCTCCTTTATTTCCAAAATCCTGCAGCTCCAATTGAAAAGCCGGCTTATGATATATTTATTTCAACAAAGGGCTTATACAGTGTATGTATTCGAATTCAAATGTTGTATTGATTTTAATAAAGTACCGAATATTTTCTGTTATGAATATCAAATAATACCGATTTTAGGCATGCCATAGTGCTGTTTTCTGAATGACATAATTTAAAAAAACACAATCATAAGCCTTTGGATGTGAAAATAGAATAAGAATATGTTTCACGGCATGCACGAAGTGCTACTCCAGTTTCAGAGGAATTAGTGCATTGTAAAAATGTCTTTAAATCGACACATACATGAACGTGTTTGTTAATGAATCAAGGTGTTTCTGAAATAAAAAAATTAACAGTAATTTGTCATTGTCTATTTAAAAATAAAAATAAAATTTTCCAAAAGATACCAGTATTGTACGATGACAAGGAAAAAGTAAAAATTTATTTTCTGATACAATCTTTAACAAATAGGACTAAATACAGCTTTGCGTTCAGTCTCGCTATTGAGCAAGAAAACATAAAGAAAATCAAGAATATATGTTGTTAAAACTTTTTCTTGGTTAGCATTAATCAGCTTTTCCTTAAGCGCATGATATGCATTCCTTAATAATTATACGCATCGCTTACAACTTTGCAGATATTTTTGTAGAAAGCCTGTAATGTTATGATAACAGATTTCTCCCTGCAAATGAGATAATATTCAATAAACAAAATGAGCAGCAAATAGTTCAAGTAAACACTCACATATGCAGTAAAAGAAATTATTACATGGGAAAATTATTAATATTATTTATTATTTATTTAGATTTACTTGAATATATGCATTCTTACCAAATATTTCAGTCCGAGGAACTTGCTGTTCATTATGATTTGTTTGATAAGCAGAATGATGTGAAAAGGTTTGTTAAAGACAGATATAATTAGTACTGTGAGTAGCTGTGAAGCAATTACATTACTTATTAAACTATAATAGTGTCAAACAAATATGCTTTTTAAACGATTTCTCAAATACATAAGTACATAACGATGAGCAGAGTCAAAACTTGAAAACGTATAATGTGATGGTGAGTAAGATTTCATAAAACAAATCAGGTGGAGAAACTGTGATAGCATCACAACCAACAGAAGTAAACTACATGGAAACTTACATAATTCTGTGATTTCAGCATGATTAAGTTGTAATTTACCTATCACTTATCATCCGAGTAGTATTCTTTGTTTAAAATTAAATGAAATAAATTATACAAATATATTGAAATAAAGATAGACCACATACAGAGGATCTAATGATCCACAATGTAAATATAACTAAAAGCGTTACTTACTTAGAGCTGCAATATTGTCTTTTGACAATTTAATTTTGAAAATGTAATAGCATACTGGCTTAACTACTGTGCTATCATAAAATTATTTTTAATGTAGACTTGTAGAAACTATTAAATGTTCTTTGATATCCTTATCGGTTAGGCGCATAACATTTAAATCAGCTATACAAGTTTAAACAATTTTACCGACAAGAATTCTCTTTAAGAATTTGCCGATAAAACAATACAAAACTTACAAAGTTTCTTGTGGTCACAAAGTATTTTTCAGGGGAACAGTATTTCTTCATAAGGACGCGTTTTTTATCGTGACGAACTGTTCGAAGTAAACAAGACAAAAGTTTGTTAAAACTTTATTTCCATATGGATATCTTTTTTTTTATTCGTCAAGCTTCAAATGACTGTGGTTTTAATTATGATTAAAAAAACAACAACTAAAAACAAACAAACACACAAAACAAAACAACATAAAGTGCTTCCGTTTTATTCCATTATGTTTTAGACAAATGTACGCATTTTATTTAAAAAAAAATCAATAATTTCTTTATCAATCATTTTGAAATGTTTTAACACTCTCTGCATCTCAGAACGAATAATGTCATGGCACCCTTTTGTTTTGTAACAAGACCCTCCGAGGGAGTGAAACTGTGTAGAAAACATTTTTTGGATGCAGGGTTATGCGAATACGCGACACAACGAGGCCCTGTATACGAAAGGCAAATAGCCCGGCACTCCGCTGGCGTGGCAACATTTTTATCTAACAATTCATACACGTCTGACCAAGTATTCGGAATAACCTTATCTTCCTCATCGATATAACAGTCTATAAAAATACATAATATTGTGTATAAAGTATAATTTAATTAAATTTATTGATAACGTGACAATTAAACAATCACTGTATTTTTTAAAATCCAAATCCGTCGATTATTTTGGATATGCAAATGCACTTAAAATATACTTCCGCTTAGAAAGTAATCTGTTACGATAGTTAAAATATGTACTATAACAAAATCTTACCAATACTAGTTGAACTACAAGCTGCGGCTGAAAGATCACAGCTATTGTCTCGGGTACACGTTGGCGGACCTAGGTCTTAAACAGAAATAAAAAAACTAAATGACTTGTTTGTACATCTTGAACAAATGCTCTAACTTAAAGCGGATTGTTTCTTCATTAGATTACATAAATTTCAAAATACACAAGTACACTCTTAAAATTTATTCTGCATGTTGTCTATATTAAACTAATTTCATTGACACAACTGTATGAGTACCGATCATACTTCTGATACTCTTCAAGTGACTTGAAATTCTACAGGTAGCTATGAAAGACAAATGACACAAAATCCATACAGTATTCCTACAAAACAGCATACTTAACTTATTTGCATGGTTCTGTGACATTAGTTAAAATGCATTTGATCTGAATATCTATATCTGATGTCAAGAACTTGATATTGATAAACCATTTATGTTGATCTCATATATACATAAAATTATGCTGTCATACTGACACTTATACTGTAATAACTGTGTAAAGTTACCAATACGGACGGAAAGACACATATAAACTCACATTACGTGCTACTACAAAACTGCATCTAAATACAAGCAAATGACTTATTTAACATAAATAATTATGTATTTTTAAAACTAGTAAATCAGTATGAGTATTTGTTTGAATTTTTAAAAGCCATTCTCGATTTTGTTCCTTTTCAAATCATCTCTCATTTACTACCATGGTTCGTCATGGATTATAACAAAACATATTAAATTAAATAAAATGATGTAGTACATTACATTAAATGTGTAGATACTTAAGTAATATACGATGTTTTTGATGTTATTAGCCTTAAATTAATAAAATATATACTCAACCAATTGCAAAAGTACACACCTATTTCACAATTTTCCCCTGTAAAATCAGAAGGACAATTGCACGTGTAATCATTGACACCATCACTACACGTACCGCCATTTTGACAAGGATTAGGATCACAGTCATTTATATCTGGAGAAACAAATCACATATCCTGTGGTCATTGTATTATGCGAATACGTAAAAGGAAAATGTTTTTGTTAAGAAATATTAAACCGTGTCAGATTCTGATTTAATTAAAATTTGAAAAGCAAAACGGAAAATTGGTATCATTTCTCTCTGCCCTTATATGCAATGGTTTCGATAAATCTACATCTTAAATGTGGGGTCTTTTAAGTTATCCAATGTTATGTTTGTTTTTATAAAATTTGATAAACTTTTATTGACCTATTCAAAACAAACTTAATGTCTCGGGTTTAAGTGGAAAATCGAGTAAAATTATAATATAACATTTTGTTTTAACAACATTACTAACCAGTTTTACAATTTCCCCCCGAATAACCATCAGCACATTTACACGTGTAATCGTTTACCTCATCAGTGCACGTGCCGTCGTTCTGACATGGATTTGGATCACAATCATCAATATCTGATAAAAGTATAACAGCATATACCCACAACTTGTTTTCTTCCTATCAGTGTACTAAATACATTACAGCACTAATAATTAATACGTTGTGAAGCATGCGTGTATATATCGTTTCGGATACTTTATGAATATGCCGTCAGTGGTAAATTGTATCCATTAATTTGCAAAATTTCAAACCTGTTTCTCCCTCTAGAAACTTAAAGACGGTTGCACGTGTAATCATTTATTAAATCACTACACATACAGCGGCTGTGACAAGGGTTTGGATCACAGCCATTTATATCTTTAGGAAAAAGGTTTTTCCGTGTCCACTGCATATATACATTTACGTTTAAAAACGTTAAAATTTCTGTTTGAAGTTATAAGTAAATAAGCAATAAGTAAATCTTTTGTTCGTACTTTTTGTCCTTTTTATCATTGAACTCAATGGATTCGCTTATTTCAAAAATAAATGTCTTTTGACACATTTAACATTCTTTCATGTCTCGCTTTTGGTTCATTTTAAATAGTGGTAAAATCTGCTATAAATGTAATAAGAAAAATGATTGGTTAGCAAAATTTCTAACCAGTTCCACAATTTTCCCCAGAGAAACCATCAGCACAAGTACACGTGTAATCGTTTACCTCATCAGTGCACGTGCCGTCGTTCTGACATGGATTTGGATCACAATCATCAATATCTGATAAGAAAAAATAACAGAATATACCAACTGACACTTATTTCTTTTTATTTTAGAACTGACTGTCCTGTTTTGCAACGATTTTATTAGAATTACAATACAAGCAATAAATATTTTGTGTAACATAAGTGTATATATCGTTTTCATTACTTCTTTAAATTTTAAACTTGTTTCACGACCCCCCCCCCCCTTGAAACGAGCGTGACGGTTGCGCGAGTAATCATACATATAATCGCTACACGTGCCGGCGTTTTTACAGGGATTTGGATCACAGTCATTTATATTTTTTAGAAAAAAAAACATCCTCCCTTACCATTGAATATAAACATTATAATAGCGGTCAAATCTGCTTTAATTGTAATATGGCAAACACCTGTAAGCAAAATTACTGACTAGTTCCACAATTTTTCCCGGAATAACCATCAGCACAGTTACAAGTGTAATCGTTGACTTCATCCTTGCACGTGCCGTCGTTCTGACATGAATTTGGATCACAATCATTAATATCTGATAAAAAATAACTGAATATTCAAAAAATGATAATTCCATTCCGTTCCCTATTTACATGGTATTTAACAGATACAAATGCAAATAATAAATTTCTTGTTATTGCGACCATACACATTTTGGGACATTTAACATGCGTACATATATCGTTGCTGATACTTATTATATTTGGTTAAGTGGAAAAAATGGTACCGATTACTTAGCAAAATTTCAAACCTGTTTCACAACTTTCGCCTGTGAAACCAGCAGCACAGGTGCACGTGTAATCATTGACCTCATCTTTACACGTGCCGTCATTCTGACAAGGATTTGGAACACAGTCATCTATATCTGTAGGAAAAAAAGTAAATCCCGTGTTTCATTACATGTAGACATTTACGTTTAAAAAAATTCAATTTCCTTATCGAAATTTGAAAAGCAATGTCGAAAATATTTTGTTCTTACTTTTTGTCCTTCCCTGCCTTTTAACTGAATGAGTTTGCTTATTTGACAAATATATATCTATTGACACATTAACATCTACATTTCTCATTTATGGTATACTTAAAATAGTGGAAAATTCTGATAAAAGTGTAATTTGACTTCATTTTATAGTAAACGTACTAACCAGTTCCACAATCTTTCCCGGAGAAACCATCAGCACAGTTACACGTGTAATCGTTTACTTCATCATTGCACGTGCCGTCGTTCTTGCATGGATTTGGATCACAATCATCAATATCTGATAAAAAGGATATATATAAAACAAAAGTTTCTTTTTCTTCCTAACAAATTGTCTCGTGTTACCACTGTATTTTAAATTACGTAATAGGAAGAGCATCGAAACACGTAATAGAAAGAGCATCGAAACACGAGGCTATCTGATTTGTACGAGGGGGCGTAGCCCCCCCCCCCCCACTCCCCCTAGTATTAATCAGATTGCCGAGTGTTTTGATGTTTTTCCCTTTTGTATCATAGTCAAACATAATAATACGTTCCCTGTTGTCACAATCTGAAACCCAGAAAAAATAACTAATCAACGAGCATCTGAATATGATATCACTACACGGGCCGTCATTCTTACAAGGATTAGGACCGCAGTCATCTATATTTGAAGAAAAAAATAGCTCTTCCGTGTTTTATTTCACATATACATTTACGTTTAAGAACATTAAATGTCGTGTTTGAAGTTTGAAAAGCAACATCGGAAATCTTGTATTCGTAGTTTTTGTCAGTTCCTGCCTTTGAACTGAATGAATTTGCCTATTTTACAAATATATATCTATTGACACATTTACATTCCTTCATTTTGTATTTTTTGGTACACTAAAAATAGTGGAAAAAACTTATAAAAGCGAATATGACGTTAAATTTATAGGACAATACTAACTAGTTTCACAATTTTTCCCTGAAAAACCATCAGCACAATTACACGTGTAATCGTTGACCTTATCATTGCACGTGCCGTCGTTCTGGCATGGATTTGGATCACAATCATCAATATCTGATAAAAGGATACATTTATATACATTAAAGGATATTTCTTTCCTTCTTAAATGATTATTCTTTAATGGCATAGTATTAAAATGATATTAAATGCAACTAATTTATTGATACAATTAACATCCGTACGTGTCTATAAGAGTACCATCCTTTCGGCAAAGAATAATAATTTTGTACAAGAGTTAACTGTCTAAATGTTTGTTTGAAATTTGGAAAGCAATACACGAAATATCAACTTTTGTCTTTATTGTCAGTCCGTTTCTAATATGAAATGACATAGACCAACATAAAAATAACATTCTTAAACAACGCAATTGTTTAACAAATATATGATTATTGACACTATTAACAGTCCTGCATGTCTCGTTTATCCTACATTTTAATAATCATTATGAACAAATCTGATACATGTATAGGTTTAAAATAACATTTATATTTTAGCAAAATTACTTACCAGTTTCACAATTTTTCCCAGAGAAACCATTAGCACAGTTACACGTGTAATCGTTTACCTTATCAGTGCACGTGCCGTCGTTCTGACATGGATTTGGATCACAATCATCAATATCTGATAAAAAGAAAACACTAATTATAAATATTCATAGCATGTTGTAAGAATAATTTCCCTTGACGTGTGTTGTAATTATAAGTTAGCCTCTTTAGCAATCATACATGCAGCTAAGACCACTTATTAGAAAGCAAGTAAAAATTCCAACAATGATTGAATTCTGTCTCATAATACACATTTACGTTTCGATTCCATAACTTGAAATGTTTGTTTAAAAAAAAAGAGTAAAAAAATAAATATTAAAAACACTTGCATGTAAAAATAATCAAACTTTAACACTTGTTTTATTTGTGAGCCAACAATCGAAGTTTGCCTTAGTTGAAAAGGAATTTTATTTTTCAGTTTAAAATGTAAAAAGAAACGGCCACGGATATTAAGTTTTATGAACTTCCTACTTAACATTCGTACGTGTCTATTAGAGTGCCATCCTTTCGGCAAAGAATTATAATTTTGTAACAGAGTTAACTGTCTAAATGTTTGTTTGAAGTTTGGAAAGCAATGCACGAAATATCTACTTTTGTATTTATTGTCAGTCCGTTTCTATTATGGGATGAAATTTTCCTTTACAAATATATGATAATTGACCCCATTATAAGTCTTACATGTCTCGTTTTGTTTTATAATAATGCATATATTTTAGCATAATCACAAACCAGTTTCACAATTTTTCCCAGAGAAACCATCAGCACAGTCGCATTTGTAATCGCCGACCTCATCATTGCACGTGCCGTCGTTCTGACATGGATTTGGATTACAATCATCAATATCTAGGTATAAAAAACAACACTTATTATAAATATTTAAACACACATGTTGTTATAAGAATATTTTCCCTAGAAGTGTGTGTTGTAATTATAAGTTAGCCTATTTAGCAATCAAACATGCAGCTAAGACCACTTACTAGAAAGAATGTAAAAATTCGAACAATGGTTGTATCTTTTTCTGATTAAACCCATTTACGTATTGCTTTCATCACTTAAAATGTTTGTTTAAATAACAAATAAATAATAAAAGCACTTGCATGTAAAAATAATCTAAACCTTAATACTTGTTTTAATTGTCTGCCAATAGAAGATTGCATTAGTTTTATATTTCAGTTTAAAATGTAATAAGAAACGACAACGAATTAAGCTTAATGGTCTGCCTGATACAGAAGTGCATTTTAATTCAAAGAACTTGCAGATTTGAAATGAGAAAATAAATATTTGAAGAAATGTAAGATCGACTTCATTTTTGTTTGTAGCTTGAAAAGTCATACACAACTTAATATTTATCCTTTATTATTATTTATTTTCCCTATCTAACTGACTTTGCTCTTTATCACGATATTCAATAGATTACAATGCAAATGTATGGATCTTATGAAGTGTGTAAAAGCGACCATACAAATGTTTGCATTTTAAACATGGGTACGAGTATATGTATCGTTCTTGCAACTTAATATGTTTGCCTTTCGTAAAAAAGCATCCAATACCTCCCTTTGTCAAGTTCCTTTATTTAAATTTATCGCTTTCAAAACCATAAGTGTTCTTACTCATTTGAAGTCTCGTTTATGATACTCTTAAAGTATTTGACAAATTTGTCATAGAGTTTCACACCTATTTCACAATTTTTCCCTCTGTAACCATCAGGGCAGTTGCACGTGTAATCATTGATACCATCACTACAGATACCTCCGTTCTGACAAAGATTTGGAACACACTCATTTATATCTATAGAAAAGAAAGCATCTTCTGTGTTCAATACATATTATACTTTTATGATTAGGATCTATTCCTGTTTCGTTCCATCGCATATAATATATTATACATTTACGTTTAGGAATATTGTTATGTATAGTAGAAAAAAGTTAACAGTTTTATTTCTTGTTTGAAAAAATACAGGAACTATTTTCTTTGTACTTTCTTCATGTTTGCCTTTGAAATAATCAATTACAATTCAAGAAGTATCTCTGTTATGTACTGTTTTGTTCATTGCAGTAACATATATGCAATAACATAATTATCTAAAATTCCTACATGTCTCGTTTTTGATATATTTTCAATACTCGATCAATCTGCTTTAGAATAAACAGGATATTTATTATTTTGAAAATAATTACAGATTAGTTCCACAATTATTTTTGACAGAAACCGTAATCTAAACTATGAAAAGATAAGCAGTGCTGTGTCTTTTAAGTTTACTATATACAAGCATGCTAATTACTAGATTTATATGCCAAAAGTGTATTGTCAAGTTAAGTTTTTAAAAAATTACCGGTTTCAAAATTGTGAGTGTTATGAAACGTTTTACATAGTCAAATTAATGATACTTTCTAAGTATTTGACACATATATTAATATAGTCTGTATTTGTATGAAAAGTTACAAACTTGTTCCGCAATTATTTCCTCTGAAACCAACAACACACGTGCACGTGTAATCATTGACTCCATCAATGCACGTGCCGCCGTTTTGACATGGATTTGGATTACAGTAATTGACATCAGTAACTAAAAAAACAAAAAACATATCTTGTAATATTTACTGTTACGTTTTGAACGTTTTTGACAAGAGCAGCACTCTCCACAATCAAAGTGATTTAAACTTCACGTTTTCTATATAAACGGATAGTTTAAGTTCAAGGTTACATTGATCTTACTTAGACCTTTTGAAAATTTATTCTAATACATCATGCAAATATCCAGATACATCTGCAGGTACAAACACAATTCTAAGTTTCATATGTTAATATACTTTATTACATTAGCCAGAATTATGTTTAATTGTTATAACAAGTGCAAGTAATGTTGAACGTTGACCTTTTTTATTTGCAAATGGATGTGACTAATACTAATTATTTAGATACAGCCACAAAACAAAAACAATGAAGTTCCTAGATCAAATAACTTTGATATAGTGGCCTAACTTATGTTTTCGTTACAGGTCCCTTTGATGCTGGGCAATGTGCACTCATTACGGTGTATCTAAATACAACGTATAAAGTTCTTAAGTCAATGCTGTCGGCCGCTTTTATGTTTTGTTACACAGGTTTTGGTAACCATGACATTTCATGTTGACCTTCTGACATGAAAAAATATAGTAGGTACAATGGTCAATTGTGCAACTACATACAAAGTTTGACGTCCCTTTTCATAACATGTATATGTGTTCTTATTAAAAGATCCAATGTCCTTATCCTGGTCATTTTATAGTAAATAAATGGTGCAACTGCAGTCATTGTTTTTGCTTGAATTAATGTTTCATGTAATGTTTTCTCATGAAAGGTCCCACTGACCCTGTTCCTGTACCATAGTACCTGAAAGCGACCGGAAAAGGTGGAACATACCAAGAGCTAAATACAAAGTCTGGAATTCATTTTTATTTGAATAGATTTACAAAAAAGAAACCTTTTCGAGTTTTAAAATGTCAAAGTCCTGGTTTTGCATTGTCTTAGTATTATGTTCAAAGAAATACTTTCAGTTTTAATGAGTTCGCCAAACCTCAAAATGTGTTTATGAATCCAGCACACTTTTAGTCTTAAACATTGAACATAGCTTAAACCGGTACTTTTGAACTTGTGTGAGATGTTGCCACGTTTGCATTTCCTCTCATGAACAGACTCAATCAAACCAATTGTGGCCATTGTGGTGTTGTTTTGTTGTTTCCGTGGGATCTATTTCCGATTTTCACAAAAAAAGTATTTGTAAAGGTGATTGTAGGCAAGCTACACTAAAATTTTAACAGTCGAGCATAAAGTTTGGGGCTTTGTCCGAAGCATTAAATTAACGCTTATGAATACTTTTTATATAAACATGTAATCACATATCATAGAGAATCAATGCATTATTATCAAACATACCTGAACGTTGATCTCGCTTACTTGTCATTGGAATATGTTTTGAAGAAAGATATAGATAAAACTCACATGCCTTATAATAGAAAATATTCATATAAAAACTGTATCATTTCCAAAGTGATGCGTTGTCATTAACACCAATTTAGTTATATATCAGTAACTGTGATGTCACAAAGAGCAGATGAAGCACATTCTTTAATACCTTTGAAGATTGTCCAACGTTATATTTTCTGTTACAATAGCTGTTTAAGTTAAATATTTAGTTACTCACTGGGATAGCATTTCATCCTCGCTTTTTCACTTGCTCGTCCAAATCCTGGTCTCCGGCAAACACTTCCTTCTGGACACTATAATAAACAACGTTTGTTTTGACATCAAATTATTATGGCACGGCAAACTTTAAGACAGTAAAATATAAATAAAACCTCTTCCATTTAACTATTTATTAATCTCTTTCCGCAAAGCGGTAGGAGAATAATAGAAACTTCCTCCGTCTATCAGTCTGTCCGTCCGTCTGTCCGTCCTAACAATTCGTAACAAGTCCGCTCCATATCTTTTAAACCACTGAATTATTTAAATAACTTGGCACAAGTGATCGTGTTCGTTCCATAACTTTTAAACATGTAAATAAAAAATAAAAATAACTCGGCACAAGTGATCATCATTGTAAGACGATGTGCAAAGCGCAATAATTGGGTTGCTACCCCCAATGTCAAGGTCACACTTTAAGGTCAAGTCTTAAAAAGTCTACAATTCGTGTCCTCTCCATAACATTTAAACAGCTAAATGTATTTATGATAACTTGGCAGAAATGATCATCTTGTTGACATCATGTGCAGAGCACAGCAATCAAGTCACTACGCTCAAGGAAGGTCAGAATCACACTCAAAAGTCCAATGTTAAACTATGTATTTCATGTCCGCTCTATAAACTATTGACAATTCAATGGTTTTCAAATATCTTGGCACAAATGATACCCTGCATGACACAATCTGCATAGAACAACATCCAGGTTGCTATCCCCCAGTTACATGCACGTTGCTACCGCCAAGGTCAAGGTAAAGTGTTTTCCGTAAATATTTGACTTCATGGAAACGTCTAGATAAATTGGCACAAATAATCATCATCATTAAACAAAGTGCTTATGATAAGCATGGCACAACATCAAGGTCATGGTTGGTTACAGGTCAAGAAGTACACATTCATGTCCAATGCGGAAGGGGATTTAGTTGTCCTTCAAACTGCCTTGTTCATATAAAAACACAATTGTTATTGTCTAATATATATCTTATATTAAAAAAATGTACCTTTAAACCGGGTCCACAATGTTTTCCGAACGGTGGTCTACACTCAACATTCTGAACAATAATTAAGGCCAAAACAATCTGAAATATTTTTACGTACAATTTAACAGTTGCTATAAAAAGTGCAAGTGTTTATATCAATTATTTTGACGTAATATCTTTTTATCTATATACTCAACAATTTAATTTTACAACATAAACGACGGGTAATGGGATTCTGGGATTCAATATTTGAATAACTGCCCATCTCTTGATTTTGCAAAATGTTTGATGCTATGTAAGAAGAACATTCAAAAGTGAAAACTTGAAATGATACTCACCGTCTGCCATCCCTGCATCATCGACAGACTAAAAACAAAACAAATAAATACAAATGTATCTTATGATAAATATTCTCGCTTCACCATTTCAACCGGCTATTAACTCTGCATAGACATTTAAAAATCAAAATTCTATTTTAATTTTGAACCCTGATAGATGTTTTGTTCTGATTGACTGTTTAAGATAGGCTTTTGAGAACCCGTTTTCACAAAAAATGTTAAGTATAATTGCGCATCCATTTAAACAGTATACAATCAAAAACCATAAAAAATCACAGACACAATAAAAAGAAAAGAAAAGAAAAAAAGAAATGAAGACACACGCACACAATGTTCGAGTTTTATTTTATATACAATGATAATTCTCAATGAAACGTTTGAAATAATCTCAAAGGACCATTATGCCCCACAATACTCTTATTTTCAAAATGTTACTTATAATTTCCTGTTACAATATCGGAAAAAGGTTCTCATTCAGTCTTAAGCGAAACCATCTATTGCTTCGTTTGCTTTTTGGATATTGGCACAGTTTTAGTGCCAAAATATGGAAGTCAAAATAGCATTTGTGTACATTTTGTTAACCTTTATAACAATTTATATCACATTCAGCGATATATAAACCTTCTTAAGCTGCTTTGTTTTCAAATTTCTAATAGTATTAAAACATCATTTAAATACGTGACTGTGTGCCTCTTCTAATGCAAAGTATGTAAAATTATATCGTTATGAGGCATAATGTGCCTTTATATCCTTTTTGACAAATATAAAGATATCTTAAAGTTAATTATAAACATAGGGATCGTATTTATTTTGTTTTTCACTCCTGTATGTAAATATAAATTTTTTATCTAATTATTTTTCTTTTTTCATTTCAATTTTTTTAAAGTCATAATAAAACATAAAAGGATATAAGATAAAACCTTTTTGTCTCTTCACAGTCCAAAGAATATTTTCCTTAAAATCAAAATATTGTATACTCGGCAAATTTCTCATGTGAACTGGCAGTTCATGAAGCAATTGTTTATATTTATATACTTACTGTGATAAAAGAAGGATAATATACAGCGGATACAGTTTACACAGGGGCTCAGAAAACATATATTAGAAACAAGAACAGATACTATTTGTTTGCTTATTTTTCTGTGTTTTGTAAATCATATCCGGACTGTCGATCCAGCTAAGAAAGTTTCCTGTATAACTAACCAGAAACTAGCAATTTCTCCGTAAGTGACCGAATACTAATCCCACATGATTTCTGAAACAGCGATGATTAGACTTATGTCCGAGATCATTTGACACGGAGAAATTACGCGCCGCCAGAGGATCGAATCAGCGATCCTTGGATTAGTAACCCGATGTTGTCTCTATTGAGCCTTAAATGATGGCAGTTTGGGGGGAATATAAAGCAGATATAATAAGTGAATTTTGCGTCAAAGTATTGAAATTGTAACAAGAATACATTGTATTGAATTCGTTTTGCGGGACAAAAAATGAATTGTAATTGTTTTGATAGAGTTGATTCTTTTATGCCTGAGCTTCTTTCAGAATAGTATTTATGAGTTATTAATGATTGCAAAGGTAACGTTTTCGATGTGGTATTATTCATTAAACTATTTTTATACACTATAATAGTTTAATTTGTTTATAATGACATATGAATGTTCATTTATGCTTATAGTGCCGATACTACTGAAACAAAAATGTTGCTGCATCTACAAAGTCCTGTGGTTTAATGGAAAATTATATGTGATATTATTCTGCCTACCATAGAAGATTATTCATAACAAATGCACATCTGTTGTTTTAATCGCCGGGAATGGGCAATATCATCATTTACTTATTACGGTCAAGTAATAATACATTCAACGACAAAAAACGAAAATGTCATGTTAACAGGTACAACAAAATCAAAATATATTTTAATACCGTTAAGGTAGAATACTCCTGATGTTTTACCTCCACTTTAAAGGGTATTAAATATACTATAATTACTGCGAACTGCGTCAAAACTGAGTCTCGTTGGTATCTATTTACATTATTTGTTTATGTTTCTCTTAGATTCTTTTTGAAAGGAAAAAACATTTACTTTCTTTTAATTATGTGATATAAGTATTTACGTATTGGCTTAAATGCACATTTAGTAACAATGATTGAACCTAATATTTTCAAAATCTAATCAAATCCAAACTACACGTAGAAAAAATTGAAAAATCAACCAAACAAGCTTTTAAGATGGACGACATGGACGAGTGACGGTCACATTTTGATATATATTTTAAAAAGAATTAACAGTAAAAATAATTTTGCTTGTGTAATTTGTTCAATTAATCTTGTAGTTTGGTTTGCAAAACAATTTGCAAAAGGTTGATGTTATAGACTATTTAGAGTTTTATTATTTCTGAAGTTTTAGTTCAGGAAAGAGTTTTTAACTCTTTAACCGCACGGTATATTTGGTTTAAAAATTGCATACAGATGTCCTTTTAATGATTTAAGTGGCCTATGATATATTTTTTTCAGTTCCTTATAGTGCCCATTAGGGTCATAAAAACTTTTCTGCATATACATATAAATAAATGTATGACTGTGCAGTTATATATAACAGATATGTTCAATTACTGTGTATCCATTAAATACACTGATATTTGACAATCTTAAAATATAATTGAAACAAGATTGTTTGTCGCCATGTTTAAAAAACAATTCGTTTATTTTTCAAAAAGAAAAAGCCACAATAAACAAGTGCTCATTATAATTCTGGTTGATAGAAAAAAAGAACCATAAGAGTATTTTTCATTTACAGTCTGAAAATGAGATTATTTAATTACGTAATCCTTTAAGATCCGTCTGTATTAATAACGCGTATATAACAAAGTGTAATCCGCATTCCTCAGTAATTATGTTCGTTTGATAAAGCTGTGACATTTTGTAGTAAGGATGTAACGCTACATTTTATGTTTAATCGTTTAAATATGAAGGTGAAAAGGTATCAGGAATTTTTAAATTGACATAAAATAGGCAATTTGGCACTAATATATTCATTAGCCAAAATTGTGTTTTCTTTTGATAGTAAAAATCAAATGAAAATAAGAAAATAAATGTAGTGTTTCAAACATTCCCTTGATCCTGAATATCGAAATGTCACTCGGTTTATGATCATGAGAAATGCAACATAAAACAAACTTTATACATGTAACTGGGATTTTCCAACTGACAATGAATAACATTTTATAAATTAATAGGGCTATAATGATTATGACAAATAAGTTAAAACTATTTTTCAATACTACTATTTAGACCTATGCGAAACGAGATCTTTAGTGTTATATGACAGTCGTCGATAATTCAATCACCAATGTTTTGACAGCTGCGAAATAGATTAAGAAATTCCATTTGCGTGTCTGTTACTTTATAAAACTTAATATGACCACCTTGTAGAACTAGGATATATCTACTATAACTATAACTTGCTACAAATCCTCAGGTTGTTTCCATTAGAATGGCCTAAAGCGGGCTCATGAAAAACAAACAGTTTTGCTTGTTTTAATCCTGTTAAATTATGTTTATTATAATATTGTTTCTAATATTTCGTAATGCATATGTTACATTTTCTTTTGAGCAGTTTTTGGTTTAATATAAATCACATGATTTCCCCCTTTTTCCTATATAATATAAACAATACATATTTTTATGTACTTTTACATGTGTATTGTCTCATGTTAAGCGCCTTTACACAACAAACAAGTTGCAATCTGATTGTTTTAGCTAATGTGATGTTATCAGGTGATTAAGGAATCTTAAAGGAATTTTGCAAACTTAATATATGTTTTCCGAAGCGATCTGCAAATAAAACTTTCAATGTCTTACTAAATTCTGTTAAAAGCTTTGTCTATAAATTATTCGAATCAAATATCATCTTAATTTGATGATTGATGTGTCTAGGCCTTAATATTTGTTACTTATTTAACTTAAAGATATCTTTCGTAACTGGCAAAAAGAAATTATTTTTATGCTCCTTTGATTTTCTTGTGGAATCCCTCAATATAGCTGAAGTACATTTATATCGAACTGTTTCCGTAGAAAAGAATTAAAGAATGTTAAAATTCCAAAAAAAAACTGATTACTTGGTGTATAACATAGATTCACTCGATGATATAATTTCAACAATGCTGCTTAGATATAGTTGTTTTATTCAAATGTGTATAGTATAGACATATCATATATCAAGATTAATTGGCATTTATTGATAATCATTGTGAAATGTAGACATATTGTCTGTTACTAGAGTGAACAAAACGGGCCGAGATTAATCAGGAAGGTTTACTTGTTTACTTCAAAAGAAAGTAAAGAACCAAATATTAATATCTGATTATATAGCATGACCCTTTGTTCAACATGTACAGCACATTCACTTTTAAACGTAAATATTTACAATAATTGTAAAGTTTTGTCATATGATACGTGCATATACTTTAAACTATTTGTCGCATGTTGAAAATTAGACAATGCTGTACCATTAAATTTGCATACAGGTTTCAAATAAACATCAATTAATTGAAATTGTGACAGCATTTTCCGGTTAACGAATTTAGCATTCAATGGGCAAAAAACAAGATCTGCTCGGCAAAGATTAGTTTTTCAGTTAGTGCCATTCCATACATAAAAACGAACATAGGTTTATATCTTGAATTATTAAATTTAGTAATATGATTTAATATATATCAAACATAGTATGTATAGATTTCACGATTGATTGACATTCATTGATAATTGTTTATAAAAGAAAGACAAAGTGTCTGTTTATTTGAGTGCATGAATTTGACCAAGAAAAGTACTCATATTTATTAAAATTCAATTTAACATACAGTTAACCTTATATGTCTAACTTCATCTAGTACTTTTAAAATTTTGATATGCTCTACAATTCATTCTTTTCATGTTCTAAACAATGCTTGTTTTGTAGGAACAAATGTTTACCATACTTCAAATTTATAAGATTGAAAAATAAAGTATGCGCTGTTACTTGTAAATTTTCGTTTAACAGTGTTTACAGCGGTTGGCAGTATTATGAAATAGATATCTTCATAGAAAGAAATCATATATTAGACAAAACTTGGAGTCGTTTCACGCTGTGGTGCCGTTATATGTCGCAACGTCGATAAATGTCGCACTTGCCTCTAATTGTCACACCATTGCCGCTAAATGTCGCAACCGCCGCAAAATGTCGCAAAATTGACTACCGTTAAATGTCGCAACTGTAAAGTTACATGTTGCACGATTAACCCTAACCGTTAAATGTCGCAACACTACCATTAAATGTCGGAAGTTGTATATATTTAGTCACTTTGGAACCTAAAGGAATGTCCCGAATCTTCTGACTCAAGACGAAATATGCCTTTTAAATGTCTTTTTTTTTATTTAAATTTAACTGTAAAAGTGATTGATAAAGGTAAAGTATGCAAATACGCTACATGTTAAGTGCATATAATAATCATCTGTTATGTATATTGCTTTGCGTATTTTTGCCCATCTACTTGCCCCTCACCGCTGTGGGTTCGAATCCCGCAAGAGACTTTTATATGTGGAAGATAGTCAGCTAGTTTAAGGAACATCGCTGGTTTTATTCAGGTTCCCGTTCGTGCCTGAAATTATGCACGGAGAGGCACATAAGGTCCTTCTTCACCAGTAAGGCTGAAAAGTCACCATATGTCCTGACCCTGATGGTGCGCCGTAAAATCCAACAAATTTGTATTTGTATCAGAATGCTTATCTTGTATATATTGCTGTAAGTACTAACGTTCTACAATCTGTATATCAACTTGATTATTTTTAGGTTATACGAATTTGTTTTAGTTCATTTGTGTTGGAAGCTCTATGCGTATTTAAACACTGGAGCTGCAACCAACGAGTATAAAGTTTTTGGCGAACGGTATCAAACGTCTTGCACCTAACTGGGTTTGAACCCACACACCCATCTTTAGATTACTAGTCTGACGCGTTAATCAACCGGCCATATCGCCTCTAACTTGATTATTTTTAACAGAAAGGTCGTTAATAACCTTATTATGCATACGAGTGTTGTCCCAAAAATTCGTGCACTGCAGTTATTGTCGTGAGAGTTATTAATAAAAACAAATGAATTATATATCACTTGAAGGGGAAATCTGTCTCAAATAAGAAAACAAAAGAAAAAAAGCTGTGTAACCAGTGTTTTTGTGAAAAAGAATTGTCATTAAGTTACCTTAGTAACGTAATACCGGCGCGCGACAAAAAATTGGGTTAGTTCATTACTGTAATTGTATTAATTGTTTGTTGTTCGTAAAGTGGCTTTTCATTTAATAATTTCTTTGACTGTCAATAGAGGAATAATTAATGCAAAGCATTTTGTAGTTTTTATTGTTCTTATGCAACGTACTTGTAACATATTCCACCAGTGCACGGATATATTTGACAACCCTCGTCACATGCGGCGGCATTACGGACGTCTGCCTTACCGGTTGTCATCGTCTACCGACTCTCGCCCTTGTACAGAGCGTTTGTGCCATTTAAAAACCAGCTTTTGTGACAGTGAACTTGTCCCGCTTGCCCTTTTAAGTTCTTTGTGGGTATCTGTTGGTGCTTTACCAATATTTGCACAAAATTTAATGATCGTCCGTATTTCCAGACGTTTAGCGACTGACATTTTCACGTAATTACAGTATTGACGACCACACACAAATGTTTGTTTACAACCGTTACAATAGGGTAAATGACGTCCAATTTTCTAGTGACGTAAGGAATGCGTCCCTGAATTGTAACATTTATATGTAGTGTTAAAAGAATACCGTTATCCATCAAAGTGATAAACTAACCCAATTTTTTGTCGTGCGCCGGTATTTCGCTACCAAGATAACTGTATGAGGATTCTTTTTCACGACATGCCGGTTACACGTTTTTTTCATTTGTTTTATTTGAGACAGATTTATCACGCAAACAGAAATTTTACTTCCGATTTCGCCACAATGAGGTTGCCCATTTAATCTCGGACATCAAAGTAAAATCTGGGGTCGATATGAAGCTATTTTTATTAATAAAATGTCGCTATTTTTTATGAAAAATGTAGCTTTAAGGCACAAGTTATTTTTGTAAAGGAAGTTACATCTGCCAAACTTATTCATGTACTTTCAATTGAGACGGTATAAAGAGAACGAAAAAAAAAATTATAAAGAAAAAAAAGACGATTAATTAGAAAGATATAGTCGTTAGTTTAAAAGCTGATTACCAGTTGTAAATACACCTATATCTGCTTTATGTACTGCATACTGTATGCCACCACGCTTACAAGCCGACTTTTAAGGTTTTTAGCTAGTGTGAAATAATAAAAAACACCATTAACGTTTTCTCTTCTGTATTGATGAAGATAACAAATGCGATTTTATATCATCAAATATGATATTTATAAATTATGTAAGAACTTTTAATCTATCAACTAAGACGAGCTGTTGTAACAGCAAAGGGAACCACCAGTTGCATGGTGTTGATGTTAAAAACTTGATTACAAGGTTGCTATGTAAACAAAACTCGGCTTATGTAAACAAATGGAATTATTTCATTTCATTGTAAATTAGCAGGACCAAAACAATTAAAAGATTGTTGTTTTCTTCAGGGATAAATGTTTTGTTTGTAACTTTCTGAATAAATAGATTAATAAATTTTTTCTTAAATATTCCCCAGCGCCTTGGTTACTAAGGAAGCTTGCAACTGGTGCCATTTTCGGTAACAGCCGCCCTTATAGCGTCAGCCAATCAGAACTTTCAAACATAAAAATGCGTGAAAAGGTTCACAATGTTTTCAAAGAAATAAACATCATTCCCTCCATATACATACAATGTAATACATGTTAAACATATCAAGAGGTTCCTAAATAATGACTGATAATCAATACATCAAAAATACTCTTGACATATAGAAATAACAGTTGCCAACATCTGCCAACTTTCTTCCGCACAAGTGTCCTAAATAGTTCCTTAGAATCAATCACTCTCAAATACAATAAAACAATCATCCATTGTAGTATTTTAAGTGTAATGCAAAAAATATTTGTTATCAATCAATTTTTTTTAATTCAACTTGCAACACAAACTTACAAGTAAGTATTAGCAACAATATTCTTGCACCAAGTCAATATGGCCGCCAAATTTAACTGTAAAACGTTCGTATTATTGTAGAAACAGTAATGGATTTAAACAGATACAAAATGATTTACAATGTTCCAAACTATGTTGTATAGGTGTACAATAACATATTATTAATATAACTAATAATGGAAATAATATGGATTAAAATTCTGCAATAAGGTGAGCATTACTTGTACAATTATGTTCGGACAAAGCATATGATTCGGATAACACATATTACAATGCACCTTATATGTGCAACATTTCAGTAATTGTCTGTATTGGTTGTCTTAAGTAAAAATATCGACACCATAATAAAAAATTAGACTATTATAACAGTTATTTTAATTCATTTGGTCTTTAACTTAGATTGAGTCTTTTCATGACAGATATTGAAATATGCTAGATCTAATTGTATATTTTACAGCATTTGTGATATAAAAGAACATCCCTTTTTCTTATCAATGCACACTGCTGTCAAAGTGAGATAAAAATAAATTCATCGCAATAATAAAACGTGCATAAATTCTTTTTGTTGCTGCAGTAAGACGCAAATAACTCTAACCGAAGCAATAATATTAAACAATAAATATTTATTGTATGGAAATAAAGTAAATTTCCATGAACTTCAGAAACTGGTTTCTGTGCGTGATACATTGATTTGCAGTCAGATGAAGTTGTAAATAACCATCTGTTAACTAACAGTAAAATGATCGTTGAATAAATTCATATGTAAAATGTCTGTTATCCTAATAATGCACCTCCTCGTAACGCACGCACGTTTTTATTAGGGTTCTCATTTATGAGAGCCGAGAGCCTAATATTTAGCTGCATACGTGCCTTACGAAAGAGGCATGAAAACAGAGTTACAAATTTCAAAACAACAAAAACAAAGCAAAATTTTGTGTTATCAGTTTTGAAGATAACACATCTCTTTCTGTTTGTAAAGTTATTTTTAGAAGTGTTGTGATTTAATATGTTGCTGACAGAAAGGAAACATAAATTGCATCGCAGAAAAATTGAAACTATGTCTCTTGTAAGCGCTAAAATATCTTGCATTTCAATTTGAATTAGTTCCTTAGCTAAAACGAAAGAAGTCTGAAAAAGATCAGGAATGGAAAATTACGCAGAGTGGATAAGCTTGTAATTCAAACATATCTTTCTGCATGCAATTTACTGTGTGCATTCCACGAGACTGTGTGCATTCCAAGAGTAAACGTCCATTCATGAAAGAGTTTGAATCCGCGGAAATATTATCCAGCCGTTTCAAGCATATGACTGTTTGAAATGCATAACTATTTATCAATATGTAACCTATAGAAACCGTACGCTCATTTATTGTTTTGTATTGTAGAGAAAGTAATAGAATAATGCTAAAATGGTAATTGTTATTTAACATAATTTCAGATACTGTAATATTAAAACATAAGATGATATATCTAACCTCTAGATATATTACGATGCAAACGTGTTAAAATCTTGCGACATCATGAACGGTAACAAACGTTACCTTTCTTTTAGATAAATGCACACCATAAATTGCAGGATTTATTTTCAAAATTTCAGTAATTTTATAGAAGGCAATTTACTTCGAGTTTGATTAATACAAATCTGAAACGGAACGATCGCTTTTGATGATTACAATGTTTATTGTGTTGTTTTTTGAAATACATCTTCAACATGAACAATTAAAACTCTGAGGTAAATTATCAAGCTTTTTAGCAGTTCATCTCAGTGCAGACAGCAAAAGGTATAATAATCATTTTATGATGCAAAGCAAATTTTAAAAGTATGTGTTGACACAATTATTTTAACAACTCGGGATCAAATTTTAAAACCAATGATTTTTACACAATTATTATCAAACCTTCCAGTGAAAAAGCAAAATAACACATAAATGCCTATTTTAAGAGGTCTGACAAACTTGATTAACCATATCAGAATCAACATTAAGAAACGATTAAATTTTTTCAGAATAGACTACATTCTTTCAACATCCAGAAATATAGCAATTAAACATATATAAATAAAAAAATAAGTGCGCAAACGATCCTTGTTGTTGCCGTCATTGAAATACATAATCCAGGACATACCATTAAACAACACAATAAAAACATTTTGCAGGGCAATAAAATGAAGAAAAGAAAGAATCTCATGAATCATTGATTTTTGAGCAGCTTATGAGTGCTGTGAATATGCTTTCAGGGCAATTTCGACAGAAAGAGAACAGTTCGGACTGGAATCATTGTATGTCATGTCAGACTATATTGTGAAAGACAATTTTAGGAAGAATAGTGCTAAGCGAACAACAATATATAACAACATAAACGTGGTTCAAAGTGATGTGTAAAGTGTAAATATGATCGGATGTTATTACCTTAATCTGTCTGGGCAAATTACATTAGAAGTGGAAAATAATGTGACACTTTAAGTGGCTTATTTACATTTTGATTAAGAAAAATATTAATATTAATTGTATAATTTTGAGTTTATTTGTAATGCATGTATATCTATGATTAAAATCCGGCGCCGTGACTCATGTTGTTTTTGTTCATGTCGGAAGATGACAGCGATATAACAGAAATGCATATTAAAAGTGTCACCATAACAGTATGAAACAAGAACCGGTTGAACCGGGTGATTGGACACTGAAAAGTATACCGTTTGTAGTGTCAAAGTAATGTCAAAGACAAAGTTCAAATTGTAAAAATTAACAAAGGGCAATAATTAAAAAAAACAAGCAAGGCAGAGGTAAGGTTCGTTTGCACTGCACTTCCGTTTATTGAGAGCAATCTACCTACAAATTTTCATGTTGATATCTCTTATGGTTTTAGAGTTATGCCCCGGAGAAAGTTCAAAGTGTAAAAATGAACAAAGGGCAATAACTCCAAAATGAGGCAAGACAGAGATATGATCCGTTGGCAATGCACTTCTGTTTTATGAGATCTATTTACCTACAAAGTTTCGTGTTGATATCCCTTATAGTTTTAGAGTTATGTCCCGGACATAGTTCAAATGGTAAAAATTTACAAATGGCAATAACTCCAAAGTCGGCAAGACAGAGTTATGGTTCCTTTGCCCAATAAGATCTAACTACATACAAAGTTTTATGTTGATATCTCTTATAGTTTTAAGAGTTATTTCCCGGACAAAGTTTAAAGTGTAAAAATGAACAAAAGACAATAACTCAAAAATTCGACAAGACAGAGTTATGTTTCTTATGCACTGCACGTCTAATCAATGAGATCTATCTACCTATAAAGTTTCATGTTGATATTTCTTATAGTTTTAAAGTTATGTCTCGGACAAAGTTCAGTGTATAAATGAACAGAAGGCAATAACTTCAAAAATAGACAAGATAGAGTTATAGTTCTTTTGCACGGCACTTCTACCCAGTGATATCTATCTACCTACAAAGTTTCATGTTGATACCTATTGATGTTTCAAAGTTATGTCCTGGACAAGAATAGCGGACGGACAAAGCGGCGACTTTATGCTCACCCTTCAGGAGAATAACAACAAAGAAAAAAATCTAAGAAACACAGAGGGGTGTAGCAATTTTCGTCTATCACTATGTTCGGATTTGGATTATTCGAATCCATCGATGTTTTGAAGTAAATTTTCAGTCCCTGGCAATTCGAATAATCGGGGTTGGACTATATTATGTTTCTGGCGACAATGGTGTTCTTTCAATAATTTAAAATGATCATTAGATATCAAACCAATGTAACGTTGCTATTTCAAACTCTTTCAGCAGCAAACATGCCATAAGCTATACATTTAAAGTTGTCCTGATTATTTTTATAATTATATGATAGGTTAGGCAAGTTCCTATTATCCTATACACTGCGTTTTAGGAATAACCATAATAACAGCTGTCAACGATTATATAGATTATGTGAAGTGTGGAAATTACAATATTTCCTGGCATTCCATTCTGAATGATTAAATTATAGAACTTCAGGCATGAAGCATATCAAATTAAATTATTTGCACTGATTGCGTTAATTGCATAACAGGAAATTTAATTGTGCATGTATTAAAATTAAAGATGCAAATCAGTATGTTTCACGCTTACTTATCTACATATGATGCAGTGGTTCGCTGTTACAGTATACAATTGGATTTGTAAGGTAAATATGACAAAATATAAGTTAAAGATATATTTATGTTGCATCCAAAAATGTCAAACAAAAAGGTTTTGTAAAACTAATGCCATGTTAATTTTGTAATATAAACTTTTTTGTTTCTTTTTTTTTATAATTTCGGCGATAATGTTGTCCTTCCCAAAAGTAGTTAACTGTTTACCATATAACAAATCCAAGATTGGTAAAAGTAATTGTGAAAACAAACAATCACACAAAATATAAATAAACAAAAACAAATAAACAGAGAAAATGTTAAACATGTAATTAATATCATCATATAAAGTTAATGAGAGTTCTTTTCTATTTTACGTTAAACTTTGTAATGCTTTACATTTAACTGACATGTATGTGTAACCACGTAAAAATACCGGAATTAGCGTCACTAATTTGAATGACTTTACTTACATTCACATGAAGATTTTATAAATTTTGCATGAGATTACGTTTTTCTTTTGTTTTGCCTCTTACTTATTTAAAGTCATTGTTTAAAACAAATAACATTTCATTCGACTTATTACCATTTCACTTTGAATTTGCAACATTATTCTTTTTATAGAAAACATGTGAACTACGAATTAGGTTGTCATTTACATAGGAAGTTAATAGTTCCTTTGTCCCGAAGAATAAGATCATAAAACTATTTTGGTATGTCAATGTAACAATTAATCTTCCTTTTACATCGTTGTCATGTACCGTAACCCAATTTTATTTTATGTCAAAGACAAATTGAGGCAATTCCAAAAGGAATCAAAATGACAAAAAGTAAAGATTGACGCATTTACAAGCTGTGTAATCCGAGTATTTTTTCAGGAGAAAAGAAATAAGGTTTCCAAGATTTTTTGGTCATTTAACTAGCGTAAAATATATGAAATAAAAAGAAAAGGAAAGGGAAAAATCAAACTTGTTATCTATTTCATGTATGAAACCATAGTTAATGTTATCCATATGGAATAAGCCAATGGTTTAAAGATCCTGTAAAACAATTTTTTATGGTTTTAAATCATAAATATTATGCTCAAATTAAGAATTATCAATATTGTATGTTCCAAAAAGCATTATTTATAAAGATATTACCGAATTATCATTTCATGTAAATAAAGGGAGGCAATAAAAATTGATTTTCTATCAAATAAAATAGAGAAAAACAGAATCCCTAAAGAAGTTTAAGTTAAATGTTACAATATGAAATGAATGCATATATTTTAATGATTACAATATACATATACTCGTTATACGCAAAAATATTTGCAGTACATATTTTACATATTCTTCGATGTTTGAATGTTGTCTTATTTGCATAATTATGTACATATATATAAATCCAGTTACCTCTCTGGCGTGGGTTCGATCTGCGGGAGATGCTTTGGTAGTTTAGCGCGGAGGAATGTAGTCTTGTACTGGTGTAACTCTCCAGGAACGATGGTTAGGACACTTCCCGCCTATATGACTGAAATACTTTTGGGAAAAGGCGTAAAATGAAACAAACGACCAAACAAACAAACATATATATAATTTAACATAGTGTGGTTTACCACTTTGAGCACAACATACAGGATCTTTAATTTTCAAGCAAAATACAGATATTTACTTCAGCGTTGGCTTTGCGATTACTTTAGCATTCAACAACCTTGAATGTTTATCATGAAATCACAAATATAACTACAATAAACTTCATCTTAATCAACTGTGTCTGAACATATTCATTTCGAGAATGAAGCTGTTGGTGGAGATTGGTTTAAAATAGGGGTGAAACATTAAGATAATGTCAAATTTATTTACATGACTTTTTTTTGCATAGAATAATGTAATATGATTCATACAACAATTTATTTAAACGTAAAACATATAAACTCAATCCAATAAATTTCGATTTGAAATTTGAAATATAGAATCAAATGGTGCAATTATATTCATAATTATATGACTAATTTCCTCGTGTTGTGATTGATGTTCAATAAAAAGGGATATTAACCTAGTGATTTTGTTCAAAACAAACAGCGTAAAACGTCATTAAGAGTGAAACAGTACGAATAAAAAAAAAGACCTAGAACATTATTCCAAGAAATATTTATATTAAGATTAATATAGAAAAGCGTTGTTCATGGGACCCAACGCCGAATAACGCAAAGATATCGAAAAGACAAGCAGGAAAGCACCCAGCAGTAAATGGGAAAAAAGAACATAAAGGGGGCAATTTCACCATTATAAAAATGTATAATTGTTTCATTTTGGCAAACAGAACAATTTAGGCTGATTTTTGTTTAATCAATCAACGCCTGTGATTCATTACTGAGAAATTGTCAGCAAAACACAAATTGTACTTTATCTGGGTTTATTGGCATGGTTTCTGTTTTCGATGCCCAGTCAATATTTGTATAAATGAGATGTTACAAATATCTGTATTTCCAGCAGTCTTTTTTTATCAAGATTCGTTTAAGAAACCAATATAACCTCAAGACGTCATTACTGGTTGGATATAGAAACAACAGCAAGTTACATTGGTTATATTAGTTGCAAATTATAATACTATTTATAATAGTTTTGGCTCTTTTTATGGTTATAAATATGCACCGGTGTATTGCTCAAATTAAATGTGCCACATATTATTGTATACTGCAATATATTGACGTTATAATTAAATTACATTGGGTAACTCGTACAACAACTATTCAAAGGCGAATTGTGTAAATAAACAGCAGTTAATTATCTGATTATATTTCTAATGATCAGTTTTTATACATCAAGTAGTAATGCTTTACTGACACCATGCAACATATTCAGATACAATAAAATTCTACTTGTCTGAGCGCAAACAAGAAATAATCATAAAATACCCTTGAATAGTTAACAGTGTCTTCGTCAGACAAATTAAGTTATTAAGGCCTCAAAAATCCAATATAAGATATGACCCACTAATTAGTCATTTTAATATAAAAAGCTAGTGACCTAAATAGAATACCACAGTAAAAACACTAAATAGATTAAGTTGTATGGGCCATAAAAGAACTAATTGCAGTAAGCTATTCACACAAAAATTATTATGTCTGGAGCAGAAGAAATGTGAAGGGTAAAATAAATCACGACAAAAAAAATAACTCTTTTGCTAAGTAATTAAAGAAATGGCAATAAAAGATGTTGATAAGAATTTCGTATTTTACAGCATCAGTGTCACTCTTTAGTGTTTAAGAGTCCATTTTACTTTTTACAACTATGTTATTACACCAATTGCACTTGCCTAGTTTATCAAAGGATCAATGAAGAACAATGTTATCTTTTACATCTGCCACACATCTAATTGTATATTTTACGGCATTTGTGATATAAAAAAACGGATTTTCTTCTAGAAATTCACATGGCTGTCAAAGTGAGATCGCATTTTTGCTTTCATGTAAAATTGAACAGAAATAAATTCATCGCAATAATAAAAGGTGCATAAATTCTTTCTGTTTCTGCAGTGAGACGCAAATAACTCAAACCTTAACAATAAAACGACATAATAAATATCTATTGCAAGGAAATAAAGTACATTTCAATGAATTTAAGTAACTGATTTATGTGCGTGATGCATTGATTTGCAGTCATCAGTGGGATTTTCTATCAGACGAAGTTGTAAATTACCACATGTTAAGTAACAGTAAGATGATCGTTGAATAAATTCATAAATAAAATGTCTGTCATCTCAATCATGCATCTCCTCGTAGCTGCAAACTTGCCTTAGGAAGGAGGCATGAAAACGGAGTTACAAATTAAAAAAAATATGTTATTAGTTTTGAAGATAACACATCTCTTTCCGTTCGTAAAGTAATTTTGGAGAAGAGTGGTCATTTAATTAGTTGCTGACAGAAAGGAAACATAAATTGCATCGCAGAAAAATTAATTGTATCTAGGTCTCTTGTTAGCGCTAAAATATCTTGTACTCCAATTTTAATTAGTTTCTTAGTTAAAACGAAAGAAGGCTATAAACAAAACAGGACTGTAAAATAACGCAGAGTGGATTAACATATCTTTCCACATGTAATTTACTCTGTGCATTCCACAAGACTGTGTGCATTCCAAGAGTAAACGTCCATAACTCATGAAAGAGTTTGAATCCGCAGAAGTATTATCCAGCCGTTTGCAAGTATATGACTGTTTAAAATGCATTACTATTTATCAATATGTAACCTATAGACATTATGTTTATCTCATTTATTGTTTTATAGTGTAGAGAATGTAATAGAAAAATGCTATAGTACAATGTCAATTAGTACAATGGCAATTGTTATTAAACATAATTTTATACATTTTTATAATAAAACGTAAGATGTTAATATATTAAACCTTTAGATATATAACGATACAAAGTTGTTAAAATCATGCGACATCATGAAGCGGTAATAAACGTTACCTTTCTATCCGATAATATGAATTGATAGGAATTATTTTCAAACGTTACCTTTCTATCCGATAACATGAATTGATAGGAATTATTTTCAAAATTTCAGTAAATGCAATATATTTCGAGTTTGATTAGTGCTACAAATCTGAAAATGAATGTTGGCTTTTGTCTACATTCATTGTGTTCTTTCTTTGAGAAGCATCTTTGAGCTCTGAGGTACATTTTAAAGCTTTTTGGCAGTACATCTCAGTAGAGACAATAAAACTATGTAGCAAAAAATATTTTATGACACGCAGAACGCAAAAAAACAACAACAACAACAACCCCCCCCCCAAAAAAACCAAAAAAAACCCCAGAAACTTAAAGAGTGTTGACACAATTATTTCAGCAACTCGGGATCAAACTTTTAAAACATAATGATTTCTGCAAATCTTTCTTAAAATCTTCCAGAGAAAAAGCAAATTTACTTGAAATGCATATTTGAGAGTGCTGACATATTAAAATCAACTTTAAAAAGCACATGATTTTTTTTTTCAAAAATAGACCACATTCAACATCCAGGAATAAAACAATTAAACATATAAATGAAAATAATTGCACAAACGATCATTGTTGTTGCTATCGTTGAAATACATAACACAGGACATCCAATAAACAACACAATAAAAACATTTTGCAGGGCAATACAATGAAATTCCATGCAATTCAGTATGTAATTTAGGTGGGGGAGATAGTATTTAAATGCATTAGTTGCAATTTTCCTCATTTGTCACCTCTTTTGTATCTTTATAGTAACAACGTGTCTATAATGTAAATGATAAAATACACCATTTAGAAGCATTCAGATTTTAATTAGAAAGTTCAAAAATTATTACTAGTGTAGCATATTGCATGTCAATGTATCAATGATCAAATACAGTCGCTTTTTATTTCATCAATTTTTATCAAATTTACAAGTTAACCTTCATTATGGGTTGGTCAAATTAGTATATCATAAAAAGGAGGCACAATTTATACAGACATTTTCAACATAAAGTAACTGTTTAAGTATGTCATAAGACATCGATAATTCATTTTATAACATCATATTTTTATAAGTACAACCTTTCTGTTCCGAGAACTTACTTGGTGCGACTTATCAAATTATCCCACTTATCACTTCGCGTCCTCCAATTATAAAAGCTGCGATTGTTTAAACACTCAATTTGCTAGTATGAACAGATTCAATTATTGCATTTATTTGTTATTTTGTAAAATGCTACAAGCATTTTTAGCTATGGAATAAGCACTTTTAGCGATGGAATGAACGCTTTTAAACAAGATGTTCACGGTTGTTTTGAATCAATCTTTGTCGCTAGCATTGCCAGTCTAACAATTGTTTGACATGTAGGTTTCCTATTACAGACGAATGTTTCAACGCCCATTTGGCATTTATTATTTGAATTATAACATTGGGTTTAAACGTAACACATCTGTCATTTTAACATTTTAAAAATCTATTATCCAACCGGAATGTCACTAACATTTTGAAACACCAAAAATAATGTTTACGTTTAAAGATATAGTTACGCCTCAAAACATATATTCTAAGCAATGAAAATATGATTGATTGGAGATTGTGGCGCTGACCATTTCTCTGTTGTTGTATTTGTCATTTGTTCGTTTTTCACGAAATGCCACCACAGATCAAAAGTCCGGCGTGTAACATTTTCTTGCTTTATGAAATCATTATAAAGTAGTTTGCAAAATTTACTACCGTGAAGAATCAAAGCAACATAATTTTACCGTTTCTAAATTTTATTAAAAGAAATTAAAAAAAAAGCTTTATGCACTTTAGATATCAAAATTTATTCATTAGATATTAAATTTTCAAATATTTAACTAAATGTTATATATCTATTGTCAATCAAACTACACAATTTGCATTTTATTTACAGAACAATTTTGTAAGTGAACTGATATCGCTGCAACCTTACAAATTTTTGAGTTGGACTTGATAACATTTGGTTTGGGATAATGTAAAATAATATTAATTGTGTACATGTTGGTTGTCCGCCTTCTAAACTACAGAGAAAATAATTCCAAGGCTATACCGTACATACAGTTTGAAATGAATCTCCTTGTACATTAAGGTTACATATTCGTGAAAATGTCAGTTGTTAATCGGTGACGGAAGTACAATTTCGTGTTTCAAAAGCTTTGCAGACATTTTCATGGTTCCATTCCAACTAAAAGCCAGTTTCGTCTCTTCAAAATTTATCAACGTGAAGTCTTTAAGTAATTCTTAATTTTATACTTTACAAGCTTATACGCAAAATACATGCTGGAGGTAAGAGATGCATAGACTCCAATGACTCGAACATATTTCGTCGCCTCTTACAATAACGTAGTGGTAAACGATGGCTGCACATTATATGCCTCGATATCTTTAGACAGCTCCTTTGCGAAGAAAAAGGGTACATGCTATGATAGAACATAACTTAAAGTCTGAGTCCTTTTTATGCTGTAATCCAAATATGTTTAACAAAATGTGCTAAAATCCTATATGTTTATTTCTTTTTTCTTTTTTATGATACATATTGTTTTCATTTACAGGGCAGGGAAAGAAAAGAACATTTACGTGTACCAGACTCTAGAAATGTTACATTAGGCATTGGGTAACGTCAGCTTAAGTACAATCCAAAACTGTTTCAAACATGCCGGCTTTCATATCAGTTACTGTCAATCTAAAGAAAACAATGATGAAACTGATGATGATATTCCGTTAGCCATACTAACGACAATGGGATTGTCACAATCGTTGATCAGGGATATCATTTCTGTAGACAATCAACTTCAAACAACTACAGATGTGTCCGACGAATCAGTCATCGCCGATGTTCAATCCAGACGTAGCAATCAGGTTCCGGACGAAGACAAAGATGAAAAGGAGGAAAAAGAAGAGAAAGAATCTCCTGAACAAATAATTTGTGAGCTAATACGTGCTTAGATTATGCTTTCAAGGCACTTTCGATGGAAAGAGAACAGTTTGGACTGAAATCATTGTGTGTCATGTCAGACTATATTGTTAAAGACGAGTCTAGGAAGAAGCGTGCTAAGCAAACAACAAAAGTTTCATGATAATGATGTGTTATGTGTAAATATGATCGGATGTTTTTAACGAAATCTGTCTATGAAAATTACTTTTTTTAATTGAACAATAATGTGACTCATTACGGTGCTTGTTTACATTTTGATGAACAAAATATTAATATTGATTGGATTGTATAATTTTGAATGTATTTGTAATGCATGTATATCTAAGATTAAAATCCAGCGCCGTGCCCTATGTTGTTTTTGTTCCTGCCGGACGGTGACAGCGATATTAATAAAGTGCATATTTATATTAACCTATACGCTATATGTGCTACAGAATCTGGCAATAAAATGCATGTAGTTATGTCTTAGTTAACAATTAAAATATTTCTAAACGTGTATCGTTGTTTATTTGTTTTTCTTGATTGATTATCGGCAACAGATGTGTTGTAAACGGTTAGGTTTGTTATAATTGACGATATTGTCAAGATGAGTTTTCGTCTATTACTATGTTCAGATTCGGATCATTCGAACCCATAGATTTTTCGAAGTAAATATTCAGTCACTGACATTCGAGTAATCAGGATTGGAATGTATTATGTTTCTGCCGACAATGGTGTCCTTTCCATAATTCCGATCACAACCAATGTAACGTTGAAATTTCAACCTCTTTCAGCAGCATACATGCCATAAGCTATACAATTAAATTTGTTCTGATTTTATACAATTATATGATAGGTTAAGTAAGTACTGCTATTATCCTATATATTATCTAAATATTTTGTGCTGAACAACTTCTAGCGGAACTGCGTTTTAGGAATTGCCATTATGACAGCTGTCAGCGGTTTAATAGATTATGTGAAATGTGGAAACTACAATATTCCCACACATTCCATTCCAAGAGATTAAATTATAGAACTTCAAGCATGAAGCATATCAAATTAAATTATTTGCACTGATAGCGTTAATTGCATAACAATAAATTTAATTGTGCACGTATTAAAGGTGCAAATCAGTATGTTTGTTTTACGCTTACTTATCCACATGCACACTACAGATGATGCTGTGGTTCGCTGTATACAATTAGATTTGTTTCGTAAGCTATGTACATCGGTAAGACAAAATATAAGTTAAAGCTCTATTTATGTTGCAATCCAAAAATGTCAAATAAAAAGCTATGTAAAACTTATGCCATTTTAGTGTTCCATGTTAATTTTGTTATATAAACTTTTTTCTTTTTTTTATTATTCCGGCGATAATGTTGTCCGTCCCAAAAGTTGTCAACTGTTTTACATATTACAACAAATCCAAGATTGGTAAAACTTATTAGTAAAAACGAACAAAGAAACAAAAGAAAAATAAACAAAAACAAATAAAAAGTGAAATTATGCTCATATGTTCATCGTCAAGTTAACTAAATTGACAACATATTTAAAAAGGTTGACTGCTATAATGCAGATTGACCAACTGTAGATATTCGAAAATGTTTTGGATAGAATACATACCTTGCATAAAATATAAAAAGACTGCCCCACTCTTTTTATAAATTGATTGTTTCAGGTAATTCTGATGGGGAGATATTTAGCGAATTTTCTTTGGGCCAATTGTGTAATTTATCGTTCATGCAAAGTAAGTTATAAAATTGAAAGGATTTTAAAATGTAAACATGTTCTGACTTTACCTGTTCACTCACTAACAATCATTAAATTTTCAAAAAAACTGACTTATTGTTACCTGCTTCTGATTTTAGAACGGATATAAATAAACTCGTTTCATCTAAATGGAAAGCAAATTGGGACAATGCCGTCTTTTATAAACTTCATGATATAAACCCATCTCTTGATGTGTCACCATCTCTGTCTTTGTGAAACCGCCATGATCAAACAGTTCTTTTTCGATGCCGAATCGGACACACTAAAGTTACCCATTCTTATCTCCTCACGAATGACAATGCCCCTTTCTGTGTAGCTTGCAATGGAAATTTTACTGTCAAGCATTTTCTTCTGGAATGTCATGATTTTTCACAGGCCTGTTATAGACTTTATAATGTAAATTCACTCAAAGAACTCTTTAAAACAATTCCATAAAAAACATCATCGATTATTTGAAAGAGATAAACTTGTATTCAAGGATCTAATTGGCTCTTTTTTATTATCATTTGAAAAGTTTGTTTTACATAATATTTTAAGCCTATTATAGCATTCGGCACGATATGGTCATTTATGTGTTGACGTGCCGTAAAATCCAAGCAAACAAACAAATAATGAGAATTCTTTTCCATTTTACGTTTAACTTTGTAATGCTTTACATTTAACTAGCATGTATTTGTTACCACGTCCAAATACCGGAATTAGCGTCACTAATTTGAATGATTTTACTTGAGTTCACAAGACAATTTTACTAATTTTGCATGAGATTAAGTTTTTTCTTTTGCCTCTTACTTATTCAAAGCCATTGTTTAAATAAAAGCACAATGGGTCATTCAAATGACATTTCATTCCACTGAATACCATCACGCTTTGAATTCGCAACATTATTATTTGTATAGAAAAAATTGTGAACTTGGAATAACGTTGTCATTTACATAGCAAATTAATAGTTCCTTTTCTTCCAAAGAACACGATAATAAAACCATTTCGGTATGTCAATGTAACAATTAATCTTCCTTTTACATCGTTGTCATGTACCGTAACCCAATTTTATTTTATGTCAAAGACAAATTGAGGCAATTCCAATAGGAATCAAAATGGCACAAAGTAATGATTGACGCATTGACAAGCTGTGCAATCCGAGTATTTTCCAGGAGAAAAGAAATCAGGTTTCCAAGATTTTTGGTCATTTATCTAGCGTTAATTGTATGAAAGAACCTTGAATGTTTATTCACAAATATAACTACAATGAATTTAATGAAATGCGTCTGAACACATTCATGTTGAGAATAAAAATTTTGATCGAGTTCGATTTTGAATAGGGGTAAATGTCGGATTTATTTACATTGCTATTGTGTTGTTGTGCTATTTCGGTTGCCATGGCATTCAGAGTTCTGCACTGTACCCAAGGAACAATCCTGTGAAGTTTTGATGAAATTGGCTTAGCGGTTTATGAGGAGATGTCGTTTAAAGTAAAAGTTTACGGACGGACGGACGCCGGACGAAAAGCGATCACAAAAGCTCACAATGTCACTTTGTGACAGGTGAGCTAAAAAGGCTTTGCATGTTTTTCATAATGTTGATGATGAAGGCAGAAAAGACGAGTGATTAACACATCAGATTTGCTGTAATCTAAGGATTTCAGCGTGGGTCCAAAAATAAGCCAGAACAAACCTGTTTGGTATATCTCTGAGATGATTGTCCTTCAAGTATAAGCGTAAATATGAAAAATACTGAATAAAATTTTCAATATGGGGATGACACACTTTTAAATGACTCCCAAAATCTCTAACATGGGGTCCATGTACCTTCTGTATGAAATTATTAGAGAAATAAATGTGTTTGTGTTAATCCAATACGGGAATATATTTGCTGGTCACGAGGTACAAATGCAGATTGTCGACTGGTTAGATTTATTAGATATATAATAATAAATAATAATAATATTATTATTAAATATACTTCAGTTTCTTTATTTAAAGATATGTTATGATATTTTGTAAAAGATTTTGTGATTTTAAGACATCACTTGTATTTAATTATTTTAATTTAACTGATAAAAAAATTCAATTTATCATTAGACACTCATTATTGTAAGATTCTCTACTTATCTTGTATCCATGTTATTCTTGATATTTAATAAATTTTGGTTGGCAGGGTCTTTCAAAAGGAATGGTCTGGAGTCGGACCAGATTTACGAAAAAGATTTTATATTTCACGATGAAAATTACAAATATTTTATATTTAATTTGTTGCGTTTTCAAAATGGCGCATTTTTTGGCAATCTATATTTTTCAACAGATTATGGCTTTAAAAGCATTATTTTCTGAAATATTTATATATATTTCACAAGTTTAAAGATTTTTTTAAGAACATGATGTTGTTAGAACTTTCACTTTTACACTTAATTTTAATTTGCACCCATTTCCTGAACACTTACATAACTTGCATATAGCAAACTATGCCAAGCCATGTTTAATTGTAGCGAGAAAGGTTTGCATGGCGTGTTTACAGACCATTCTATTTGAAAGACTCTGCTCATGGTAAATAATTTAGCATTATCAGAGTTTTTTTTTATTTGTGAGCTAAAGTGGGATTTTGATTAATACATGTAACAGTATTTTTTCAACATATGGCTTTCTGAAAGAGAATATATGCCACAGTAATTGAAAATTGAGAACAACTGAAATCAAACAACAACAATTGAGAATGTACCATTCTCAGCCATACTTTTAATCAAATTTTTCATTTTGTATTTCAAATATTCACTTTCAGAAATTTTTTTTGGTAAGAGCAAACTTTTTTTACTGCTTGTAAAAAAACCTGTTTAAGGCGAAAATGTGACTCAATTTTACGGGAACATATAGCATTTTTAGCTAGGGAAAACAGCCTTTTGGCTTGGCAAACAGCCTGTTTAAGACTGTAAACAATGAGAAAAAATATTTTTAGAAACACCCGAATGCTGTTATTAAGCAGAAATTTTCAGTTAACCCTTGGTTTCTTCAGACAGATGAAGAGTTCATGGTATTTATATGTATTAAACATTCTATCAACCATCTCTGTCCTTAAAAGTCTCAAGGTTTATATCACCACTATCACATCATAAAGACCAGTTTACAGCAATATTGTTTGTATAACATCTGAAATGAACAATTCTATTCAAACAATTGAATGATTCTTTTGAATTTACAAAAAAAAAAAAAAATTCCAAAGCAATTATTATGTGTTTCATTGAGTCATTGCGTCACTTTTATAACCTTTAAGTATTGTATGTTTTTAGTTTGTATTTTTCTAAATCAATGTTGTTAATTTTACTTTCATGTATGAAGAGAGTAGTATGTAAATGGTTATTTGAAGATGAGCATAACTTCGGATGTTTCTAAATTCAACATTTCACCGTTACCATGATTAAATGTTGAATTCTGCTAAAGCCGGTGCTAGGGGCGTGGACGGTTACTTGCACTTTCTATTACCGTCCATGAACAGGCTCAATCAAACCGAGCCTGCAACATTTTCAATTTTGTCTTGTTGGGCTTTTTTTAGGGATTCTTTATTTCTCCCTATTTAATAAGAGAGACTTGGGTACAATGAGGAGTGTTGTGGCCTACACTTCCACAAAGTTTACAGAATTTCGGAATCAACTTAGAAGAAAAGTAGGTACACAATTAATTCTCAAGGCTGGATTTACTACAGTTGATAATTAATGTTCTGTTCCTATGCAACAATGAGTTGCAAAATGATTTTCTTATACTCTCCTCTCAAGAGCTATCAGTGCTGTTGTACTTCTGCCTTCACATTTACCTCAAGGATGTTTAAAATAATCATTTAAAGAGTATTTCTCTTTAAAACTTATTTTTATAAAGTCAAAATAAATGATAATAATTATGTGTTGCCGGGATTTTTAACATTATTTACCTATTCTCGAATAAGTAAGATGATCACCAACATTATTTTTACTGTGTCATAAATTCATTTTCTATATCAGACAGAATTATCTACTGTTTACTGCACATGCTCGAAAAAATCGTTCTTTGTTCTTAGGATGATGTATTATTTCCGTTATTAATAAGTTGTAAATTCACAGTAATAAATTGGATGCATTTTTACTTTTCCACAGTGATCACATATTTAAAGGTCCATTATAGCTCAAACACTATTTTTATATCTCAAAAACTAGGGGTTTTTTGGTATTGGTTTCCAGAACCTTAGTCATTGGCTATTTACATAATCTATCTTTTGCATCTTAAGTTGTGTTGGAAATTGGTAAAAATTATTGAGAATAATAATTTTATATTAAAATCAAAATACTACTTTGTTCACTTTCTTGTACTTTTATAACACAAAATTTACTGCAATTGTAATTGCCTGTTTGTTTGTTTCATTTTACGCCTTTTTCCAATAGTATTTCAGTCATGTAGGCGAGTAGTTTCCTAACCATCGTTCCTGGAGAGTTACATCAGTACTAGACTACCTTCCTCCGCGCTCTACTACCAAAGCATCTTCGGGGATCGAACCCACGCCGGAGAGGTAACTGGATTAGAAGTCATAGACTCTAGCCCCTCGACCACGAAGGCGGTATTATAAAGCATATTATACATGTATGCTGTTAATTCATTATTTAAACCTCATTTTACTTTTCTTAAGGATTACGAAATTTGATAATTAGGCACAATATGCTTATGTATAATGACCATGAACAGTTATCAATTTACTAAACATCAGTGTTTACCTGAATTTATTAAACGTTTAGGAGTACTAATATCAAGTGGTGATAGAAATTGTAAAAAAAATATATGTCATACATTATAATAGATTAATATTTTCCTTTTCAATTTTAGATCATTATGGCAAAACTGACAGACATTAAGACACTACCTATTCAGTCATTTTGTAGAACTTTATTCCAACATATATACCCTTAGGAGAGGTGTGCTCAGTTAAACGCATTCAGCATGCCTTAATTATTGTAAATAAACTATAAAGTGTAAACTGACACTTTTTTCCTTTTGGTCTGATACTCACCCCTATCTAACCCACAGCGGTGAGAGGCAAATTGTTTGAAGTAATGTCTAAAGTTTAACTACGTTTACAGGAAGTAGATACGCGCCAGACCTGAAATCGAATCCTACAGTATGGGACAACATGGCAATGTTGTATGCCAAATAACAAGAGGCTGTCATAAGTAGTTGCTGAGAAAAAATGTTACGAAAATGTCCTACCATTGAACATTAATGTCAAAAATTTAACTAAGTGGGAAAACAGGAAGCGAATGAGCGACAGACCAGAAATCGGATCTCACGGTACAAAACCGTGTGCCAATGAATGAATGCTGTATGCTAAATATCAATTACAGGCTTGGTTTGATTAAACCTGTTCATGGACGGTACTGATAATGCAAGTTAGTCCCTTAGCACCGCCACATTTTAAAAGCAGGAAACTACAGTATTCAAGTTTGAAAACGTTGCAAAAGGCCAAATATAAGAAACTAAAAATATCACTTAGCATGTATACACAACAATAATGTCGAGCTGATCGATCTTCTATGATCGAAAATATATGTACGAGTCGACTTTGCAGGGCTCTGCCTCTTTCACTATCACCATTTTGATTGGCTCTGGAATGACATTAAGTCCACTTGTTTACGTACTCCTGTAATACAATAAATATTTTAATCGCCTTTCCGCGGGAAGGATATCAAACAAAAGGGTCATGATGGCCCCGAGTCGCTCACCAGAAACAACTGCTTTTTAGAGTTGGAATGTCAATATATTCTCATATTAAATTTGAGCGTAGAATATGATTAAACAATAATTAAAAGAAATGCCATGACCTGGGGTATTTAAGCTTTGACTTAAACGGGGCTAATCAAATTAATATGAGAAAACTTGATAAAAGACTACCTAAGAATGCTACAAAGTTTGGTGATCATCTATCAATTATTTCAGTTGGAAATGATGTTCGAAGGTTTTTTTCTATTTTTAGCTTTAGTGGCCCCTAAAAGGGGCTAATCAAATTAATATAAGCAAACATGATAAAAGAGTCCCCAAGAATGCTACAGACAAAGTTTGGTGATCATCCATCAATTGGTTCTGAAGTAGATGTTTAAAGGTTTTTCTATTTTTAGCTTTAGCGGCCCCTAAAAGGGGCCAATCAAATTAATATGAGCAAACTTGATAAAGATTACACAAAAATGCTACAGACAAAGTTTGGTGATCATCCATTAATTAGTTCTGTAGGAGAATATGTTTAAACGTATTTCTATTTTTAATTTTAGCGGCCCCTAAAAGGGGCTAATCAAATTAATATGAGCAAACTTAATAAAAGACTACCCAATAATGCTACAAAGTTTGGTGATCATCCATCAATTAGTCCTGTAGCAATAGACGTTTAAATGTATATCTATTTTTAATTTCAGCGGCCCCTAAAAGGGGCCAATCAAAATAATATGTGCAAACTTGATAAAAGACTACCCAACAATGCTTCAGACAAAGTTTGGTGATCATCCATCCAATAGTTCTGTAGAAATAGACATTTAAAGGTGTTTCTATTTTTAGCTTAAGCGGCGCCTAAAAGGGGCCAATCAAATCCATATGAGCAAACTTAATAAAAGACTACCCAAGAATGCTACAGACAAAGATTAGTGATCATCCATCAATTAGTTCTCTAAAAATAGACATTTAACGGTATTTCTATATTTAGCTATAGAGACCCCTAAAAGGGCCAATCAAATTAATATGAGCAAACTTGATAAAAAAAAACTACCCAACAATGCTACAGACAAAGTTTGGTGATCTTCCATCAATTAGTTCTGTAGCAAAAGACATTTAAAGGTATTTCTATTTTTAGCTATTGCAGCCCCTAAAAGGGGCCAATCAAAATAATATTAGCAAACTTGATAAAAGACTACATAAGAATGCTACTGACAAAGTTTGGTGATCATCCATCATTTAGTTCTCTAGAAATAGACATTTAAAGGTATTTTTATTTTTAGCTTTTAAGGCCCCTAAAAGGGGCCAATCAAATTAATATGAGCAAACTTGATAAAACACTACCCGAGAATGCTACCGACAAAGTTTGGTGATCATCCATCAATTAGTTCTGTAGGAGAAGAAGTTTAAAGGTTTTTCTATTTTTAGTCATATAGACCCCTTAAAGGGGCCAATCAAAATAATATTAGCAAACTTGAAAAAAGACTACCTAAGAATGCTACAGACAAAGATTGGTGATCATCAATCGATTAGTTCTGCAGAAATAGACCGTTTATAGGTCTTTCTATGTTTAGCCCTAGAGACCCCTAAAAGGGGCCAATCAAATTGATATGAGCAAACTTGATAAAAGACTACCCAAGAATGCTGCAGACAAAGTTCTGTAGAAGAAGATGTTTAAAGGTTTTTCTATTTTTAGCTCTGCTGACCTTTAAAAGGGGCCAATTGGAATGACATGAGCAAATTCAAGTGTGACTGTCACAAGGATGCTACAGACCAAATTTGAAGTAAATCTGCTTTTTTTTCAGAGAAGAAGACGATTGTTGACGCATGACGACGGACGCCGGAGCATCCCCCTTTGATACTTATAGCTCACCCTGAGCCTTCGGCTCGGGTGAGCTAACAAAAATAAGCAGATTGCCTTGGAAGGTGATGTTTCTGTTAGAAATTTATCCCAGCACTTATTTTTGAAGTTATTACTAAATATCAAAGAATTAATGAGATTTTGCATTCTGTCAAAATCTAATTTGGAAGCATTGTTACAGTATTTCTGAAAATTCGTCAATGTTTGGTTTAAATAAAACTTAAAAAGTTGGATGTGGTTAAATTACGAACATTCTGACCAAGTTCAGATCTACTTATTTCTTTTATATGTTGACGACCGTATATGTTTCGCCTTCTTTATAATTTGGATTTCCCGAGAAGGCTATTTTAGCCATTCAATCAAATCGGTTTTACATTGTTGTCATCTGTGGAAGTTAAACAAATTGTTAAGAAGTAATTTTTAGTTCACCTGTCACAAAGTGTGACAAGATGAGGTTTTGAGACACCATGATGTCTGTCGTTCGTCGTTCGTACGTTCGTGCGTTAACATTTTCATTCAAATGACTTCTCCAATATCGCTTGGCCATATTTATTAAAACTTGGCAGGCATGTTCCTTGCATGAAGCTCTTCCAAACGTGTAAAAAATTAAATTCTTTTAAGAACTCCGATTGCCATGGCAACCAAACGAGTTTTATTTAACACAATCTTAAAAACTCTTTGTCAAAAACCAGAAGGTGTAGAGGCTTTATAATTTTTGGTATGTAGCATGATCTAGTGGTCCTTTACAAAGATTGTTCAAAATATGGTCCTAGGGTAAAAGGTGCCTACTAGGGGTCTTATCAGTTTAATATAAAGTTATATAGAGGAATCTGAAAAAATCACTTGTCAAAATCCACAATGACTAGAGCCTTGATATTTGATTTGGTATGTAACATGATCTTCTGGTCCTCTACAAAGATTGTTCAAATTATGCTCCAAGGATGAAAGAGACCCTTCCAGGGGACTTATCGATTAAACAAAATATTAACATTCTTCTTGTCAAAAACTACAGTGATATTTTTAATAAAACATCATCTAGTGGTCCTCTACAGAGGTTGTTCAAATAATGATCCTTTGGTCAAAAATCTTTAATTTTACCTCCGTTATAAGAGTCCATGGAAACATTTTGTATTTAATTTATGGAAAACGCTTCAAGCACTGGTACACTGATAATGGGATAATTTCCCGAACTACTTTAACCTAATGCAATATCTGGTCTATTTATCAAGTCAAAAAATATAGCTTAATTCGATTTCTCGCTTATATTAACAACACATACTATTGGTTGGCCTGTTTTGTAAAGTAAATCGGAGACTTTAAAGTGGCGACGTTTTAAAATGTTTTGTATATAAGTGACAAAGTTTAATTGTATTGACAATTTTGTTTATTCAGCAATGAGTTATCTTTTTATATTTTGAAGCATTTAAGAAGATGTGCGCAAGCTTTTTAAAAGGTTCAGCTTTTTCATGTAGAAATACTATATACATTTTGTTTGTCAAGACGTTGAGAATAAGCTGAAGGATAAAAAGGTAAAGAACAAATAAAAAGTAAGATTTTTAACGGTAAATGATTCTTTCTTTGTACATTTTTTCACTTCGGAATAAAAAACTTATGGCACAAAAATCGTAAAACAACAAAAAAATGACAAATAATAATATATTAAAATATAATCAAATTCAATCACCAGCAAATATTTACACTACCAAATTTGTTTTTGCAATTTTCAAAACTATTAATAAATGTTTAAACACTAAAAGATATTTTCAAATGATATAAAATTAAAAGCTAAATAAAAAATGATATCAAAGTAACACTATTTTCATTGTCTTAGGTATCAAATGATAAATGATAATAATTTTTTTTTCTAAGATAATGGTTCTTTTATATTAAATTATACGAAGTTTTGCGATTTCCTTGCAATTGACATCTTCAAGTGGACACTACGGTTACGGAAGTGCCATTAAGACAGCTGCCAGGCGTTTGATATATTATGCAGAATTAAACACTGTCGTGCAGAAATAACAATGTGCTATCCTATTCAATTTTAAGTGATTCAATTATAGAGACACGTCGCGTTGATTTATTTTTAAGTACTGGTTGCCTTTGTTGAAAAATAATAATAATAAAAAACGAGTTGTACAATGATGTTGTTGCAAACCAATTTTTTAAAACATGATTTATTGGGTATTTAAAATCAACTATATTTTAAATGGTAAAACAAACATATGCTAATGGGAAAGTGTGTTAGTTTAAATTCTTATAAAAAAGTCTCTCTATAAAACATAATAATACAATGGCACATGTTGAAATAATATATAATGTGACGGAAAAGGACGCAAAGTAATGTCTACATTTGGATTAATTTAGATGACGTGTGTAAAGTTATATGACTGTTACAACAAAATTAAAATTGTACATTAAACAATTTTAGTAGAAATCTGAAAAAAAGATATATAAAACATGTTACATTCAAAATGTTAACCTACTGAGTCTTTTGAAAGCGTATTTCAAATACATAATCTTGAAATAAAATATAAATTTTAAAATTCATCAACAGCGAAGTTTATTAAGAGGATATTTTTTCGTTTTTCGTGAAATATGGAATATATTTTCACGAAACATGATCAAATGCCACATTTTTTCACGAGCCGGGACGGCGAGTGAAAATATATGGCATTTTATTATGTTGAGTGAAAATATATATCATATTTCACGAAAAACGAAAAAGTAACTTTTTATTTAATTTCATTATCAAAGTAAAATGGTTTCGAACCACATTGCTTGCTACGCAACTGCAACTGTACAGCGCGCATTACTATATTATTGCGTCTTGCACGAGATATTTGGCGCTACGTTGTGACGTCACGTAAACAACTCTTAATTTAAACGTCTGTACATCGTTTATAACTGAATTCAAGATATTGGTGTTCAAGATAGTTTTCAAAACCAAATTCAACAAAAAGTTGTTTTGTATTTCTCAGATTTTTCAAACAAAATTTCGAAAGAAGTCCCTTTAAATAAATATGAGTTTTGACTCCGCCCACTTTCATATTTATATTTCATATTTAAAAAAAAAAAAAATGAAATATATTTGACTGATATAGCACCATATTTCATGGGTGAAAATAAATAAATTGTTATAATCGCATCTGCTTTTACCTTTTTAGAATAATATTATATTATTTTTGAACAACTCGAACAAAAACGTTTTGATTTAATAAACGCTCAATTTACAATTGTATAATTACATTTGTTTGTTATTTGATAAAAATGCTTGTAGCTCTTCTAGAACGAGAATACTTGATGTTCGCTACAATTACTTGCCGATATCGTTTTGTAATAACCATTTGCTATTTGCCGTAAGCAGTAATAGAATAGAATAAAATGTTTTCATGTTCAAGTTTTGAATTGTCGGCTACAAAGTAAGTTCTAGATATTTGAATACAAGTTGAATTATTTTGTCTGCACACATTTTCATTATCATTCCATCTAGTTTAAAAATCGTCAAAAAACATTGTTAAAATATTGAAATAATATCATTTCAAGGAGCTATTCAGCATATAAATTTGGCCCAGATATTAAAATGTAGCAGCAAAAGCATGCTTGCTTTACGAGTATGCTAAAAATAAATTTTTATTCATCAGCTTTTTTTGGGCGTCCGTGGCCGAGTGGTTAAGGTCGTTAACTTCAAACCACTTGCCCCTCACCGCTTTGGGTTCGAATCCCGATAGGGACTTAGGATTTTTACAAGTGAGGAAGCTATCAAGCTAGCTTACGGAACGTCGGTGGTTCTACTCAGGTCCGTTTGTGACTGAAATAATGCACGGAAGGGCACCTGAGGTCTTCCTCCACCAGTAAAGCTGGAACGTCGCGATATGACCTATACTGTGTCGATGTGACGTAAAACCCAAACAAACAAACAAACGAAAGATACTTCTACTCCAAATGAAGAAATATCAAAACATTTTCTTTCAAAATAACAAAATGATTCTATGTAATTTAATTATCTGTAGCCCTTATATTGTCTTTATCTGAAGAATTTCAAGCTATCACTATGTTCCAGAAAGTACAATTATGACTTCAGAGCTGCTATTAAGTGTTTCACAGTTTAACAGATTATGCGGTATTTAACAATGTAATGAAGCTGAAATAACAATATTGTATCGCTTTTGATTTCATGCAATTTTATTATTGTAATATGTTACGGCACATTATTGTGGGCATTAATTGAATTTAGAAAGAATTTTGTATTACATATTCAATTTAGAAATTAAAATGGTTATGACACCAATATTGATTTAATTGAAAAGCGTTACAGTCATTGCAAAGTCCATTTTCACAAAAAAGAGATTATTATGCCATTGCACCCTTTGCTTATAAAGAATTATTTTTATTTTGTGTTCCTAATATTTAATTATTCCTCAACAATTCAATCGCCAACATTTTCATTGCTTAAACGCTCCGTTTGCCAATGTGTAATTACATTTGTATGTTTCTTCACAAAAAATGCTTGTAGCTCTTATGGGAAGCCATTAAAACTATTATAAACCTTGATTATTTAATATCCGTTAAAATTATTTGCCGTCGTTTTGTTTGGTTCATTTCCTGTTTGCCATCAGCAATAGTAGAATAACAAAATGGTTTTCATAATTCAATCTTTCAACTGTGATTTCTTTAAAATGGTCTCATAAATGTCTGTTGAGTCAAGAAGAAGCGCTTTTGTTTGACTTAAATGTTTAATTGTATCATATATAAAAGATCAAAATAAATTAAGTCTGAAATACAGAATCCAATATACCTTCCGACAATGACAGGCGACCTTTACAATGAAAGCAATTATTTGAAATGAATTGAGGCAAAAAAAGTTTTTGCAATGCACTTTCTCGGAAATGTAGATGAGTAAAAATATGTTAACACTTTTATTGCATATTGATATTATTAGCAATAAGATACCAAATAAGTGCCATGATTTTGTTCTCTGGTTTTGATATATGTCTCACATCCGTTAACAGGAAGGAACGGAGCTGAGTAACATAGAAAATTAATGTTGAATTTATTCCCCGTATGAATAATGTATATGCTAAAGACATATCCATTTCTCGTCTCGATTTTTATTAACTGAATAGTAAAATGTGTTTGAATATTGGGCATGCAAAATGATTATACTTGTCTATAAAGCTTAATACTGTAACACATGTACTGTAGATTTGCTTCATTAAAAAATGGAGTATTATCTAAACTTTTTTGTGTGAAACGATGATGTGTTCATCGTTTATCTATAATGTCTGCAATGTAACATTGTAACTAATTGTTCACCATTCCTAATTCTCCTTAGTTAGTGAATACGGTCTTTGTTTATTCAATGATTTATGCCAGACAAAGTCATGACTGATTTTGATAAATGGAAATAATCCGTTCCGAGGAGGTATGAAAAGAAAATATTTTGAGGCAATTTTCCGAATGTTACCATATATTATACCTTGTTGTTCCATTTACTCAACATATCACTCCTGGTGCGTTTTATGAAATAGTAATATTATTTCATACATATATATTCTGCCTTCAAATTATGACGGCGTTCTAAATCATATCTTTGAAAATTGAAAAGAATTTTTGGTAGAAATTTTGCCTCGTACGTTTACACATGGTTGACATTTCAAAACTTTTAAGCGAAATATAAATTGTATGGCATTGCATCGTTGCATGTCAAACCAAATTAAAAAAAAACAACAAAAAAACATTCAATGATAAAAAAACTAAAACTATTTTGTTAAAGCATTGCTTTTAACTTAAACGAATATGCGAATAACCTTTCATGAAAAAATATACTATTTACTCACTCTATGTCGTGAGTAAAACAATTATTCACTTATCCCATGTTATAATCTTACTAGAAAGAAACCAAAACAACAGAATAGGATTTAGGCATTGTATTTGACAACTTTCAACAAATAAATGCAAGTAGTTTGGATCGTGTTAAAATCTCTTCAGGTATACAACAGTTCCATTGGATCCTGTAGATAGTATCTTGTATAGCTGAATTCGGAAAGCCATATGCATATTCGTCCAACGATAAACCTGAAAAATACTGAAACTATATTAATAATGATAAATGAAAACATAATTTTTTATAACGATACTCTGAAAACCACTAAATAGCATCTTTTCTTAGAAACTGGGAGGGCGGGAAGAGGGAATAACTATAACTCTAAAGAACGTGTTTAAAGCTGTCAAATACTGCCTCGAGTGAGAAACAATAGTAAAACACCGAATATATACCTACACACTGGTACAAAACACGTGAAAACCGTGCAATGTAATAAAATATGCATGAAACAAAATATGTTGTAGACTTATCAAAGCATAAACTAAACTATGGACTGGAATGAAATAACAATGGGAAACGTGAATAATTTTATTTACTCACTCTGTGTCGTGAGTAAAACAATTATTCACTTATCCCATGTTATAATCTTACTAGAAAGAAACCAAAACAACAGAATAGGATTTAGGCATTGTATTTGACAACTTTCAATCGAGCAAAACAAAGAAAGCATTTATATAAAACATTTTAAAGAACTGTATTTATAAATTTAAAACACGATACCATATTAAATAAAAAATAAAATAAAACCTGCGCTATTAGACTTGATTCAGATTAGATTATTAGAAACCAATTTAAAACAAATAAAGTGTGAAAATTATAAATCCAAAACAATAAAAGCAAAACAAAACAATATTCTTTGAAGTTTTACTTAAAATAATAATAATAATAATAATAATAATAATAATAATTATAATATAGTTGAAAATAATACTTATCTATAGAAAACTATGTTGTGTCCAGGAATGATGAACTTTTAATCTTTTAGACGAAAACAAAGCAATTGATATGCCTTTTGGTTTTTGACCGCATTTACGGATTCTGAAAATAAAACAATGAGCTTTCTCAACATCACTAAACAAATGGATGAACTATCTTAGCATCACAAAATAAATCAGTGAGCTATCTCAGCATCACAAAACAAATCGGTGAGCTATCTCAGCATCACAAAACAAATCGGTGAGCTATCTCAGCATCACAAAACAAATCGGTGAGCTATCTCAGCATCACAAAATAAATCGGCGAGCTATCTCAGCATCACAAAACAAATCGGTGAGCTATCTCAGCATCACAAAATTAATCAGTGAGCTATCTCAGCATCACAACAACAAAAAATAAAAAAGTCGGTGAGCTATCTCAGCATCACAAAACAAAACGGTGACCTATCTCAGCATCACAAAACAAATCGGTGACCTATCTCAGCATCACAAAACAAATCGGTGAGCTATCTCAGCATCACAAAATAAATCGGTGAGCTATCTCAGCATCAGAAAACAATTCGGTGAGCTATCTCACCATCACGATAAAATTGGTAAGCTATCTCAGCATTAAATCAACTTTGAAAATAAATACTTATCTGCAAATTTGTGTGCTGGAGAAGATTGCAAGCATTTTGTATTTCATCCATGACGATAAGTCGTTACCAAGAATTGAAATCAAAAGCCCTTTGTAACTTTGCAAACACAATAGATCTTCCCATTCTCATGACAAACGTCAAAACCCCATGTCAAACATCGTATGAAGCTATAAAACAAAACACAAAAAATAAACAACAACGACAAAATATAAGTTGATCACCTGAAAAATTCTAACAAACAATTTTATATTCCACGATTTAAAACTGAAAAGTGAAGCCTTTGCAGCAAAATTAAATTATCTCAATAAACATGTACACTCATTAACTGATGTAGAAATAAACATATTTAATATAAATAAACATAACAGAATATGTATAATAATTAACAATTGAAATAATGATATCAAATGAATAATAAAAATTTAAAAATAATACTTATCTTAAAATAGTATAATTATATCTGTTGTCGTCTGTATGAAGCCTTGTCAAATCACACCAATGATTTACTCATGATAAATCTATATAACACTTACACAAAATATAAGATTATAAACTAGTATTTAATTCCACAATTAAATCAATCATTGACTGAATATAATCACAAGCATATAATCACTTCATATTATAAAAAGTTATTCAACATAAAGCTGCACGAAATCATTAAATGTTAAGATTTAGTGACACAGACAAACGTTGTTTCAAACTGTCTTTAACATATCCATCTTTAGCTGTCTCTGAACGCCAACGTCCATGTTTTTTCCACAGTCTATCATTAGTACCAGAATTAGCACAAATAGTAGCTCCACCTGACCTTAGTGAATGCAAACCGTATTGATGACTATCTAGTCCTATTGAAGTAAGTTTTTGATTAAAAAGTTCCCGTGTTCTCGAGTAAGAAAGTGGAGCATTTTTACGTTTTAATACATACTTGTTAGACTTTTTACACAACACTACAGCTCTAAAAATAAACTGATCATAACATTCTATCAAACCAGCCTCTGTAATATATCTATGTAATAATTGCACCGGGCATGAAAACTTTCCAGTTTTTGCCAAAACTACATAATTTCCTTCTCTATATAAATCTGTTTTAGCATTTTCAATATATAATGAACAATGATCATCTTTGAAATCAATATGACAACGTTTTAAATAAAGACCTTCTGAAATTCTTAGAAAACCAGCAAAACAAATCACAAACAATGTAACAATTCTTAAATCTGCCAATGAACACTTTTCAGAAACAAAACTTTTAATGAGTAATTTCAGCACATCAGGAGTAATAGGCTCTTTTTTCTGTACAGGCCTCGAAATCTTTCTTATACAGCCTTCTAAACATAATTTAAGCCATCTATCTTGACAAGGATTTTCTTTAAAATAAGCAGTTTCATGCGCCCAATTTATAGCATAGAAAATTTGATTTAACTTAGATTTCCCGCATGAATATGTATTCATCTGAATAAGCGAAACTCAATAAAGCGCGATTGTGACAGGCAAAGCTGGTAAAGAAGATAACTTGCATTTATCGCACCAATTACAAAATTTTTCAAAAGCATACATATAATTTTTCACTGTACTATGTTCTCTGCTACCCAAAATAGTGTGTTTTACTTCTGAAACAACGGACATCGGAAGACCAGAACTGTTGCATGTGTCTGTTAAGTCTTTCCATCTACATGAATCAAACAAGCCATATTTCGATAGTCTTACACACAAATCATTCTTGTTTGTTGCCTTCTGGTGCGAGGAGTTGGGTGGCATCAGAATTTGTTGCTGCTGCTGAAGCTGTTTTGTTGCTGGATTGCTGCACCATGAAAGCTCTTCGGTGTGAGGAACAGAAATTGGCATAATGCCCTTCTTGGTCACACTTGAAACAAATGACTTCTCCCGGAACAAAACGTCGTCCTTCCAGGTATCCAAGAGAGGAGCGTCGTCCTTCCAAGTGTGCCTGAACGTAACGTCGTCCTTCCACGTCTCCGTGACCGAAACGACGTCCTTCTGGAAATTCTGTTGTTTCGAAAAGAACTAGCAAAACGGTTATCATTAAAATAAGCATTTTTATCAGCCTTCTTTTTAGCGCGCTCTTCAGCACGACGAATTCTTTTATCATCATCTGAATCAGACGCTACTTCCAGTAACTCGTACTCTTTTATGGTAGACCACCCAAGATCTGAACCGTCAGCAATACGTATCAATTTATTTCTATGAGTTATAGCATCCTTAGCTTCAGCAAGAAAGTCCTTAGCTTTAGACGCCTCTCTGTAGGAAACTGCCTTATCAATATTATCAAGTAAGTCTAAAACAGTGTTATTGAACTCGAACTGTTTCCTGTTCTGATACGACTTGAATGAAATTAAAGAATCCTTTTTTACCTTCTTTGTCGCTGAAGAAACAGTCCACTCAGCATCACGTTTCAAATCACGTTGAAGCGAACTAAATTTGTCATCAAAATAACCCTTCAATTCGGAGACAACTTCTTCCCTTGGAACTGTTGAAAAACTTGCACGTGGTGGCGAATTTTCCCGCGACATAATATTCTAAATAACTATAACTCTAAAGAACGTGTTTAAAGCTGTCAAATACTGCCTCGAGTGAGAAACAATAGTAAAACACCGAATATATACCTACACACTGGTACAAAACACGTGAAAACCGTGCAATGTAATAAAATATGCATGAAACAAAATATGTTGTAGACTTATCAAAGCATAAACTAAACTACGGACTGGAATGAAATAACAATGGGAAACGTGAATAATTTCATTTACCATGTATATTAAAGTATAAAATGTATACCTCAGTTTTGCATATTTCAGAACAGACTTCATAATCTGGAATAGTAATTGTGAAGAATTAGTTGATGAGAGTCAATTTGTACTGAAATTCCTCAGAATTATCATAGTAAATTGACTTTACGGTCATCTCCCTAAAAAATAAATGCTTACTGAGAATGAGGTTGCCATTTGCATACCAAACTGATCGGGCGTTTGACCTGTTCGGTATATTTAGTTTACTTTTTTGCACTGCATCAATGTAACAATGTCAAAATCCTTTTAAAATTTTCTCTAGAATAACAACAAAACGTAACAATCCCGAGGGAATCCGAACGTCGTTAACATTGACTGTAAGCCAAAAAGACGTATTTTACAAGAGAAAAATGACGGTTACCAAGACGTTTTTGTCATTTACCCATGTCTCTGATCATGTTGTTAAAATATTTCATTTGGACAACCTATAAACTATAGAATTCAGTGACTGTTGATCATTATTTATTCGAATACTTGTGTATGTGCATATTTAATATGGCAATAACGTAGACATTCTTTTCAATAGTTGATGGAATATAGACGTTAATAGATGTAATACGAGATTTATTTTCTTTCAATCAAGCAACTGCTTCTTATAGACTATTACTACCACTTGTTAAACAATTATGTGACCAAAATGCAAGTCGGACATCGGACTTGCGCAAATTGATGGCGCAATTACAACGTATTTTTATGCTCGCTTTTGATTTGCTACATGAGACAAGGAATATGTGAAGCTAAATGTAGATTTCAAGTATTTTCCTTACAAAATTAATACAGGTAGCTTCAAAAACAGGTAACAAGTAATATAAAATACTGATATTTTTACCTGTAAGTTGTTTTTTCCGTGACAATGGAAACAGACGAGTAATGATCTTTCAAATATTTTATTAAAATAAGGTATCTATTTTGGCTGATAAAGTCCAAACATGATTTTTAATTAACTGTAATGGTTCATAAAAGAAATATGATCTTGGTGTTATTGATTTTTTGTGTGCAAATTGATCATCTGTTTTGGATTGAAAAGTAAAAGGAGTTATCTTCATAAAAGGGTTATCTGTTAACCATTGCTTGAACTATTTTTTAAGGACAACAGTTCGTACTTAACCCGAAATTCAGTACCGAAATATATATGTCTAAGTGTATTTGTTTTGTAGATTCTTTTACAAGTGCCCATTTAGTAAGTATAGGAACATGAAAACTGTGTTAATTTATTTGGAAAAACTACAATATTTATTTTCATTGATGATGTGGTCTGTAAATTATTACTCAAAACAACATTTGATAAAAATATCCCCCTAGGTAATTAACACGGCGTAAGAAAAAGGTTTTTTCATAATGCTTATGTTGTTCTTATAAATATATGTTCCTTTCCTAGATATCGCCCTATACAGACAACTGTTTCCAGCAATAACATATCTTATCGATGTATATGTATGCCGTATTTATCATATGGGAAATTTGTTTACAAACAAAATATTGTGTGATTTTAAATATAAAAGACAGATTTATTCTAGCGAGGGAGACAAGTTGTTATAACTAGTTTTGATTAAAATCAAGTTGTATATATACGTCAAATGAACAAATAATCTGTTTAAGATTTAGCTCTGAGCTGTATAAGGACTTAAAAAAAATCTCACAATTTGAACATATACTTGTCACTCATTAATATAGATTTTAATGATCTTAGATTAACGTTAAACTTTAATATTTTAATTCAAATGATATTTATGTAACATTCCAATATTTTTTTGGAATGGAAATTTATACAGAAGGTCATAGACAAGTGAATTTCTAATTGTGCATGCTTTGCTAGGTAAGTAATATCTCTAAGACAACTTCATATTGTAAGGTTTATTTCAAGATGATTATTGAAAAAATATTTAAAAAAACCTATGACATGACATGTGCTTTTATCTTTTTTCAAAGCACTAAACCATATATACCTTTTGAAAAACAAACTGTTGTTTTACATAGAATGATAACCTAAAAATTTTTTTATACATGAAATAAAGCTTCTAATGGCTTAGGGCCAATTTTATCTTGTAAGCATTTTACTTCATTTTCAAAGGAATGCTTACAAATTACTGCTTTCGGCTGACCTCTAGAAGCTTATTTAAAAGACATATAAAAACGAAGTAAATTGTTTGCGAAGGGTCACAAAGCAGTTTTCTTGAAAAAGTTATTTCACTTTTATCGCAAAAACACAATCTACGAAAGAAGGTGTCTAGACAATAAACAATAAGGAAGTGATAAAAAAGATATACGTTTTGAAAGTTTCACAATCTGATGTCTGCAACCACTCTTGTCCATTGTTTGAGTCAAGTTAATTTAGCGAAATGATACAAGCGAAAATTCCGTGAAATATTTTCCCTGGAAAAGATGTCAGCATATTAAAGCTGCCCGCCGCAAGACGAGCCCAAATATTTCAAGAAATTCAATCTTCAAAAAAATGTATTAAGAGCTTAACAAAAGTTTAAAGGTTTAATTTTTAATTAATTATTTACATGTAATGTGCGATTAATGACTGATATTGCAGTATCAATCACTATAATTATACTGCGTTACTATCGCAGTAAGAGGTATTTATGTATCTTTTGACCTCTTTTTGTTAATTAACATAGATTACTTCTAACGCAGTAAGAGGTATTTATGTATCTGTTGACCTCCTTTTGGTAATTAACATTTGTGTTCCGAGATTATCGTATCTTACCTCATCATTATCACGTGATTTGACTCAGAACCTTAAGTGTTATTAGTCCTTTACCGTAGAATTAAAGAAAATACGAAAAATCAAACCTTGTATAAAGAAGGTTCTTTTTCTGTGTTGTCTTTTGTATGCAACAGGTCTCAAATTGTTTTAGTATGTCTAAGGAAATAAATACAAAAAGAACACATACTGAGAAGCACTTGATGTATAACAAGTTTCTCTTGAGATTATTTTAAGTAAATGTCAAAGCAATTCTAACGTATGATATTTCAGTATAGCCTTTTGAAAAATAAGACAAACGAATACACAAGAGATTTGGCAGAATCCACACAAATTAACAAAATATGTCAGTTGATCGGGTCAACCTTTTCGATAACTTAAATTTCACACCTTGTTTTAAGTATTTCCATAAAAAGCTAGTACTATTTTTGCAACACTGTAATTAAAATTTACAAAGGAAATTATCTGATGCAACGTCACCAACGAGACATTACATTCTTCAATAAAGCTTATATTAGGAACAGCTTGTAGTAAAATATTTGCCTTATTTACATAATACAATTCCTAGCAAATTCATCATTTTACGTAGTACTACATTTTTGTTAATGATATTTTGTTTTATTTAATGATATATTCTTTTGAACTTATGAAAATATATATTTCTCTAAGAAAACTTGGATTTTTTTACATTTTGACAAGATGGTTTACATTTATTCTAGGGAGCGACTTTGAAAAAGGTTTACAATCAAAAAATAAATAAATGATAATAATAATAATAATTATTAAAACAACAACAACAACATGATTCGTTATTTAAAATCCTTCGGAATATAATTTTAGTAACCAAATCTGCATTGCACTGTCTGTTACCTTATAACAGATTATTATAATATGATAAAACTATCAATTTTATAAAAATTGACGTTGATGGTGCTAGACAAACTTTGTTCAAATACATTGTTAAAAAAGTTATTTTTAGATATGTGCTATCAATACAAATATAACACAGTGATACATACTGACACTACAAGACTAGTAGTTGATTCCAATTATAAGACATTCTGACATGTTGTAGGACTGATTTTATCTGACAGGATGATTATAGCATACTTTTTTTCTAAAACGTGACAACTTAATTGCCACAATTTGTCACACGGAATGTTCTTGGTAATAGACTCGTGATCAGATGTTTTGCTGTTTAAATTATAACTTTAGTGTTATTATCGTTTCTCTTAAAGCTGCATGCCTCCAGATGAGCGGAATTTTTTCAATAAAATCAAACTTAAAAAAAATGTACTTAGCTTTTAGGAAAAGTAAAAATATTCAAGTAATAATTTACATATTATGTGCGATTAATGACTGATTTTACTATATTTCTACTGCGTTACTAACGCAGTAGGGGCTATTTTTGCACATTTTGTCCTCTTTTTAGTAATTAACGTGGGTTGTAAGTGCCATTGATAATGGGTAAATTGCTTCCTTTTGGTTTTTTCACTAAATGATACTTTAAAACACATTTTTAAAATTTTCATGAAAATTATCAGGAATCTGGAGGCGTGCTGCTCTAAAAGTATCATAATTCTTGTCCATCTGCGTCGTCTCTGTCAGAATAATAGCATGTGCATAATATTCTGTTATTATAAAGCATTCTTGATATTAAAGCTAACTGTTACTGAAGTAATATTATTTGACATAAAACATATGATAGTTTTGGACAAGATAGAGATACATTGAGATTGAAAAACGGCTATAATTAATGTATTAATAAAAAGACATAGAGGATATTTGTTTAGTTCAGTGTAAGATCGTAATTTATTTCACCGAGTGAGCACCAAAATGTTTATTTCACGAGTGGCGCAGCCACGAGTGAAATATGAACTTTTGGTGTTCACAAGGTGAAATATATTTCGATCTTACACTAAACTAAACAAATTTTCTTTTTATTACATGCAAATAAACGTTTTAAAAAGACATTAAACCTTATACTGAATGAAAAGCGCGCCAAATAATAATACAATGTGACGTCATTTACGACGTCACGTCATTAAGTTGGTACCCAGTACTGTGCACGCTGGTATTTCACTGAAACAACGTAAGGGGCTTAAATTCAAAACAGTGAAATTATCAAAGTGGTAATTTCACTGTTTCAAACAGTGAAATTACCAGTTTTAAACCACTGATATATTTCTATAAACCACAGAAAAGCATGTAATAAAAAGTGCTGTTTCTTAAAAATGATACCTTTTCTATCACTTCTTTGTAATAAACACATATATGAATTGTCAAAAAAAAAAAAGAATATTATATAGAGGTTATTTGTTTAGTTCAGTGTAAGATCGGAATATATTTCACCGAGTGAGCACCAAAAGGTATATTTCACGAGTGGCGCAGCCACGAGTGAAATATGAACTTTTGGTGTTCACAAGGTGAAATATATTTCGATCTTACACTAAACTAAACAAATTTTCTTTTTATTACATGCAAAGAAACGTTTTAAAAAGACATTAAACCTAATACTGAATGAAAAGCGCGAAAAATAATAATACAACGTGACGTCATTTACGACGTCACGTCATTATGTTGGTACCCAGTACTCTGCACGCTGGTATTTCACTGAAACAACGTAAGGGGCTTAAATTCAAAACAGTGAAATTATCAAAGTGGTAATTTCACTGTTTCAAACAGTGAAATTACCAGTTTTATATCACTGATATATTTCTATAAACCACCGAAAAGCATGTAATAAATTTTTTTTCATAAAAGTGCATGTTCGACATATAAAAATATTATTTCATAACATAGCAATAATTTTTCATGTTCGTAAAATTCAATTCGCACATCTTCAAGCAAAAAAAACAACAAGATTCTTGTACAAAAAGTGATCCCTCGGAAGGATAAATTACAACAAAATTATATGAAAACTGCATTATTGGTTTAATTTAGTCAGTACATGAGAGAAAATGAAAAAAAAAAACAACATATTTCACGCCCACTAACATCGGCTGGTGCGGTGCTCAATTTTAACACTTTAAGTGTTGAAATCAGTGTTTCCGAAGTATAAGTAAAATATAACAAGCATTTTCATGAATACTGCCAAAGTGTATTTTACAAATTATAAACAAATTAATTAAAAATATTTTCGATTGATGTGAAAACATAAGATTTCACATATTGAAATACTGGTCAACATTTTGTTTTGAAAACCTGATAAATACCAAACAGGTACTGTTTTGTGTACGTCTATTTCAAATTTATATTCAAAATCCATCATAAGTAATGATCACAAAAATCACTTTTCATTTATAAAAGTGGAAGAAATTAAAGTAAACATAACTCAATAACTTTAAGTGTAAGATCAAATTTTCAACTGACATGTCTAGACAGATAAATTGGTTAGATAAATGAAAAATCTTTTTCAAATCTTATAAACAATAGACTGATGGGTTTAAGATTTATTCAATGATGCAAGCACAATAATGGAAAAAGAAGACTTTTCTCCTGTAAACACACAGTCGCATTTTGTGTCTAGTACGTCAGAGCTTAAGGGCTTAATAATTTACCATTGCCATTAATGTCCATTTAAAGACATTACAGTAAAACTGGTAACAAGTACAAAAACGGGTATTGAGTATTAACAAGCGTAATAGGAATTAAAAAATAAAATGACTTCTCTCACAAATTTCAATCAAATGATCGACTAAACATTGACAAAATGCACAATGCTTGTTTTATTAATACATACAGACTGTTATGACAGAAACGTAAGAGAGACATGGCTTACGAACGCAACTGATGATTCAAAAATGAACCATTTCGTGTTAAGTTGGTGTTTTGGGCGTCGACGATGGCTTATAAGGAAAAAATACACATCAGATTCGTAGCAAAAAAAGTTACCGGTTTGTGTTCATAACGACTTTTGTTGATTCAAAATATATGCCTGCAAATGGTCTGATTCAATAATAAAACAATATTATATTGATATAGGGTAATAAAGAATAATCCAAAACACAAGTATCTATAACTAAAACGTGACAAGCAGTGGAGGATTTACATGAAGTAAAGACATCATAAATTTCTTAATTTTGTGTAGTACCTGGATCAATACAGCAGTCAGCTTTAATGCTTTACCAAACATTTATAGAATAAAACAATATTACAAATGCATTACTGTCAGAATAAATGTGCATTATTCTTCCTTGTTAATGCAAAAGATATTAATCACTCAAACACAAGACATAAATAACTAGATAAACAACTCTTTCTGGAAAGTAAAATATTTTCTATGATACTCAGTAATTGATTTACACTGCTTTTGTACTGAATTAAACACAGAATAACAATGTTTTCATAGATTAATCACAGAATTATTATCTATGCTGTGAATTATTTGACAATTTACTTTTTGTTGAGATGAAAGACAAAATTTAACGTCATGTAAACGATGTACTTTGAAAACAGACTACCATTTCCGTGGCGCTAAAATGGCCGTATACATTTTAGGAAAATTGTGCTATTTTTATTGTAATATTACATTAGCTATATTTCCGTAAGTGATTCAACAAAATCATTTAACACTAGGGTATGAGTTGTTTCAATGTGGCAAGTTTAGTATACATTTTGGGATAAAAATATTGGATCTTTAGTTTAAAATAAATTATAATTATCGTTTTAAAGATAAAAATGATCTATATTCATGTTCATAAAAATCATTATTTGTTATCATAGGAGCGGGTTATGGCCAGTACCTTTGTGACACAAACCTTTTATTCTGTCATTTGCGTGTTTAAAGTTGTTATTTTTTCTGCCCGTAATGTGTAATTTGATCCTCGGTAATCCAATCACTTATATTTTGATTGCTTCACCGCTACATTTGCACGTATGTAATTACCCCATTTTTGTTGTTTTGTAAAAAGTGGTTAAATATCTAAAGGCTAACATTAAAGTAATTCCAGAACAATATTACCTAATATCAATAACGATTGCTTGCCTAAAACATATTCCAACTGTTTGATCCATTCCCAATTTGCTGTTAGCAATACTATTTTGAACAAATATGTTATCATATTGTCGAGTGTTTTATGAGGCAAATCTTGATGTCTGAAATTCATTTCACTTGTGTAACATGTAAGCATTACAAAGAGACATGCAATCTGCAGACAAGAATATTTAGCAAACTATTTTAACATATACATAAGCAATGCGATATCACAATATTAAGACTACAATTACATAAGCGTTCCACTATAGACATTTTACCTATATCTATTGTTTGATTTTGAAAATAATAAACAAAAAAAGGAAGTATCCAGTAAATTGCAGTTAACAAATTCTTCATACATTTACATACAATATGAGTTTTAAAGGTTCAAACGCAATTATTATAATAACATTTCACGGACATGAATGTCAGATGAGTATTTTCATGCATTTTTTTACGTTGGTCAGTTTAACGGATATTTACAATTGGACTAGTAAATGTTTCAAGTCTTAACTGAGATCTCAGACTTCACGCGGACATGTTGCCAGTACGCAATTAAGATAGTGTGAACTTTTGAATAAAAACAAGTCAATAACATATAAATATGATAAATCTGCAAACAAATTTGATAAAAAGATAATTTATAAGGCATATCAAGTATAAAAGCCGCGCAATTAAATATTATTATCAACTTAACCGTTTTCAAATAATGTTCATAAAATTCATTAACTTTTGTTTAAAAAAATCATTTCTTTTTTTTTTAATGAAATGGATGATGTTTTTGCATTGTCGAGGGTTGCAAACATTATCGATACAATTAGTTGTTTTTTTCAATGATGCGGTGTCAATTCTTTTGATGTTGGAATTCAATGCCAAAGCGGGAGAGCTAGCCAACGAATTAGCTCCAACTCCTGGACGATTTTTGTTCTTATAATCAACGTCTGTGCTTGGTGAACATCGCTCTCCCGTGTTTATCTTTGAGATTCTTAAATCATTTAACCACTTCTCAATAATAATTATGAGCATTAGTGACATTTTCATATTTCATTAACGTTTATTAGCTCCAAAAATATAAGAAGCATTAAAGAAGAAAATAAGGGTTGTGTTGGGATTAACTAAACAATGTGGATAATGATAAATTCATGAGAGAACATTGAGTCTTTAATAATGAATTGATTGTAAAAGGGAAATATGTATGTTTGTGTGTGCTGATTATCTTATCTTTGGAGACAATACTCTCTATGATTTTCCAAGTCATTTACAGAACCTACTTAAGATTGCTACAAATTGGAATATCAAGTTACAAATGGTGTTATGGTTCTTGTGCACTGCATTTCCTCTTAATGTGTTTGAAGATTGTATGAAGTTGTATTGTATTCCAACCAGTAGTTTTCAAGTTATGCCCCGGACAAGGAAAAGTAACAAAGGGCAATAACTCTGTAATTAGTCAAGATGGAGTTATGGTTCTTGTGCGCTGCACTTTCTCTCAATGTGCTTGACCATTCTATGAAGTTGTATTGAATGCCAACCATTAGTCTTCAAGTTATGCTCCGGACAAAAAACGCAATGGAAAAGTAACAAAGGGCAATAACTCTGTAATTACTTTAGATAGAGTTAGGTTTTTTTGTGCACTGCACTTCCTCTTAGTGTGCTTGACCATTGTATGAGGTTGTTTTGAATTCCAACCAGTACTTTTCAAGTTATGCTCCGGACAAGGAAAAGTAACAAAAGGCAACTCTGTAATTAGTGTAGATGGAGTAATGGTTCTTGTGCACTTCACATCCTCTCAATGTGCTTGAACATTGTATGAAGTTATTTTGAATGCCAGCCATTAGTCTTCAAGTTATGGTCCATACAAAAGAAAGCAATGGAAAAGTAACCAAGGGAAATAACTCTGTAATTACTTTAGATATGGTAAATAGGGCACAAAATGGGCGCAATTTAATGAAACACTTATAATATGTTCAGATAATACCATTGTCTTGGCAATTCCGGAATCCTAAATAACTTTTAAATTTAATAATATTAAGGATGTCCAGGGCCGGGTGGTTGACTACAAACCTCTTGCCTCTCACCACTGTAGATTCAAGCCGCGCAAGCGTCGTGTGATTCTACATGTGATAAAACAATCCAGGAAGCTAACGAAACTGAAAAATTGTAAAGTCGTGAAGTTGAAATCGTGAATTCGTGAAGATGTACCCAAGAATTTTAAGAAGTTGAAATGTTACTGACGGTCTTTCGTAGCTTTCTCTTTCCGGTCAATTGTTACCGATTGACCATCTTCAAACTTTAGGTAAGCCATCGCTAACGGCATAAAATACAATTTTCTTTCACAAACACAAACGGTTGCATTCATATTTGATTAAATGACATTCCATGAAACAAAATAAATGAGTTTGATTGAAGTAGTAGTAATTTAAATTTCATTTGGGTAATCTATTTTTCTACAAGGAAATGGTTATTATCGCTCAACTATGAATGAAGTCATTCAATAAAATTAATATATATTTGTAACATCCATGACGTTTCAAAAAGGCTGCTACAAATGTAGTTTAGAACAAACTGTCCCTGTTATAAATGTGCTCATGCATTTAGAAAAAATATTTTTGTTTATACTTACACTGCTAACGGCAACAAAAAATGCAAAACAAACAAATTCGTTGAATTTATATCCCCCGCCGAGTACTGGTTATTACTAACACAACAACTCAAGACATAAGGCTTTATTTATATAATTATCATGGCATAAACAGTAATATTCTTTGAACTTGATAAATATTCAGGGCAATAACAGAGCCATAACTCTGTGTTAAATAGTAATATCTGGAAATGCCAATGAGATGCATGCATACTGTATAACTAATCAAGGGCCATAAATCTGAGTTATAACTGTCTGACCGGAACAAGGCGACTATACGCACATCTCCTCTTCGTATCCCATAAAGTTTCATTGAATTCCAGCCAGTAGTTACAGAGAAGTAGCACGGAAACGATTATTGCTCTGGTTGTATACTGCATAAGTTATCAAGGGCCATAACTCTAAGTTAAAATGTCTGACCCGAACAGGGCGACGATATGCGCATCTCCTCTTTGGTATTGAAGGTTCCTATAAAGTTGTATTGAATTTCAGCCAGTAGTTGCAGAGAAGAAGCGCAGAAACAAATATTTTTCTATATACATACTGCATAACTAATCAAGGGCCATAACTCTGAGTTAAAATGTCTGACCCCAACAAGGCAATGATATGCGCATTTCCTCTTGGTATTGAAGGTTCCCATAAAGTTTCGTTGAATTCCAGCCAGTAGTTGCAGAGATGTAGCGAGGAAACGATTTTTACTCTATATGCATACTGCATAACTAATCAAGGGCCATAACTCTGAGTTAAAGTGTATGACTGGAACAAGGCGACGATATGCGCATCTTCTCTTGGTATTGAAGGTTCCCATAAAGTTTCGTTGAATTCCAGCCAGTAATTGCAGAGATGTAGCGCGGAAACGATTTTTACTCTATATGCATACTGCATAACTAATCAAGGCCCATAACTCTGAGTTAAAGTGTTTGACCCCAACAAGCCGACAATATGCGCATCCTCCCTTGATATTGAAGGTTCCCATAAAGTTTCGTTGAATTCCAGCCAGTAGTTGCAGAATAGTAGCGCGGAAACGATTTTTTCTCTGTATGCATACTGCATAACTAATCAAGGGCCATTACTCTGAGTTTAAGTGTCGGGTTGGAACAAGCCGACGATATGCGCATCTCCTCTTGATATTGATGATTTCCATAAAGTTTCGTTGAATTCCAGCCAGTAGTTGCAGAGAACTACTCCGGAAACGAAATTCGGACGGACGGATGGACGGACGGACAACGCCAAAACAATATCCCCCTCCCGATTCCACCGGCAGGGGATAATGAAACAATATTAATGTCACTTTAATGTGACTTAATTTTATACTTGAATTATTATCCTCATCATTTTAAAATTCACTAGATGTGAAATCACCAAGACTGAAATCTAATTCGATATCTTCAAGGTGTACGAAATATTTTCGATCAGCCATATTTTAGAAAGTGCAATGTGTAACTTGGTATACTTTTTATATATGAGCATTGCACCTTAAATGTGATCTTTTAGAGACATAATTTAAAACTAAAGCTGCCTTTGAAAAGGGCATTATTGTTTAAAATGAAACAATCGACTTCTAGCGTTTTAATGGGTAAAGTCAATGTGTGCCATTATAACTGAAAACTGATAATACAGTTTGTTTGTGATTACCAATAAGGTTAAACAGGTCCATTTGTAATACATTAAATGACATTAAAATTGTTGAGACCGACACTCCTTGCGGCAATGACAGAATTACATAAACCTAAATGACCGTAGGATGTAATTCTAAACGGATATTAGATTATCTTTTCTACCAAGGTTTCATGTAATTTCCAGAAACGCTTTAAGCATTTTACTAAATAACGAATTAATTTAAATAACGTATAATGAAACTACTGAATTAGTTTTAAACTAGCAAAAAAAGTGCTTAGCAATCACAACATTCGAGATTGATTTAGTGACAAGTAGGATCATTTAATCAACTGCGTAAACAATTTACTCTTGATACTGAAATAAAAAGAACTTGTTTGTTAAACACTGATACCCCAGGCTCAGATTCTTGTCAGTGACAATTTGTCGAAAAGGTTTACCAATTCAGTCAGTTATAGACAGAAACTAGAAATGTGTCCATAGGACACGGGTGCCCCCACCGCGCCACTGTTCTGTCAATCTTTTTACTAAATCAAGGGAAATTACTCTACAAATACTGGATAAATCCACAAGCAAAACCGCAGGTGCAAATCTAAAATATGCTGAGCAACCTGCCTATAAGGTTAAATGACTATGTCAAATCCTTTTTGAGAAACTTGCGACACAAGTTGAAAATTGCAAAAATTTTCTAAGTGAAGGGCAATAACTCTAAAAATACTAAATAAATCCAGACGAAAATACCTGGTGCACAACTGCACATGCTAATCAATATTCCTGTAAAGTTTCATGACTCTAAGTCAAATTCTTTTTGAGTTACCTGCGACACATGTTGAAAATTGCAAAATTTTACTAAGTCATGGGCAATTACTCTGAAAATACTAAAAATATCCAGACAAAAATACCCAGGTGCACAACTACACATGCTGATCAACATTCCTGTAAAGTTTCATGACTCCAGGTCAAATACTTTTTGAGTTACGTGCGACACAAGTTGAAAATTGCAAAATTTTACTAAGTCAAGGGCAATAACTCTGAAAATACTAAATATATCCAGACGAAAATACCCAGGTGCACAACTACACATGCTGATCAACATTCCTGTAAAGTTTCATGACTCTAGGTCAAATACTTTTTGAGTTACATGCGACACAAGTTGAAAATTGCAAAATTTTACTAAGTCAAGGGCAATAACTCTGAAAATAATGAAAATTTCCAAACGAAAATACCCAGGTGCACAACTACACATGCTGATCAACATTCCTGTAAAGTTTCATGACTCTAGGTCAAATACTTTTTGAGTTACATGCGACACAAGTTGAAAATTGCTAAATTTTACTAAGTCAAGGGCAATAACTCTAAAAATACTTAAAATATCCAGACGAAAATACCCAGGTGCAAAACTACACATGCTGATCAACATTCCTGTAAAGTTTCATGACTCCAGGTCAAATACTTTTTGAGTTACATGCGACACAAGTTGAAAATTGCAAAATTTAACTAAGTCAAGGGCAATAACTCTGAAAATACTAAAAATATCCAGACGAAAATACCCAGGTGCACAACTACACATGCTGATCAACATTCCTGTAAAGTTTCATGACTCTATGTCAAATACTTTTTGAGTTACGTGCGACACAAAAGTGAACGGACGGACGGACGGACGGAAGGACGGACGGACGGACAAGGGTAAATCTAAATGCCCGCCACTAACGTGGGGGCACAAAAATTGCTAAGAAAATTGTAAACAAATTTATACAACTTGACAGTCATGGCGCCTTTTTATTGTAAAAAATATAAGTTTTTAAGTCATTGCTATGAATTGTGATAAAGTTAAAAAGAAAATGTACCAATAAAACTTTATCAAATATATATAAATGTATGACCCAGTAAACCAAACTGCATCAAACCTTTAAGGACCACGTTTGGTACGTTCCTTGTAAATTTGATACATTGATTAGAAATATAAAGGCTGTAAAATAGTGTTTAAATTATTGTTAGCACACGTGACCTTGACCTTTTGACTCCTAACACTATAAAGATTGCGGCACACCTCAGCTTGACCCGCTGACCCCTAACTAAATCTAACGAAAGAAGACCACGCAAGATATCTTTCTTGACCCACTGACCTCTTACTCGCACTAAAGGAAGAATTCTATGCATGTTAACAAAAGGAAGATTTTTCAATTTTATGTTCATGCAAGCTATAAAAGACACCAGTAAATAAAATTAGGTTACAACTGTAAAAGTGTAAAAAAAATATTTTTGACATTGGTGACCTAGACCTAAATGACCCCTAACTGAACTTAAAGAAAGAGGTCTTTCCTAGGCATGTCCGTATTTAACATAATAAACCAATTTAAAAATAAAGGCGGTATAAGCAAAAATGTTTGACTTTATTTTTTACAACATTGACCTTGACCCAAGAAACCCATACTCCCCTATTCTTAACCAAATATGGAAAAGAAAATGAACGAATCAGGAGAAATTAAAGATAAAATCATCTTGCCGGAATAGGTTAACCATACAAGGCCCTACTTTAAAGTGATTAAGTAGGAAAAATTACAAAATCATTCATAACGGTAAAATGACGTCATCTTTATCGTGCCATTGTACAGCACGCGACTCATCTGGAACCCCCCATGCCAGATGAAATTTCCGGCATGGATAAAACTAACGGAAACGCCAGTCTGTTATGCAAGAAAAAATCATCTTGCCGGAATAGGTTAACCATACAAGGCCCTACTTTAAAGTGATTAAGTAGGAAATAACTGGGGTAATGGATGAGACAGTTAGTTATATAATCTGGCAATTTCATGTACTTTGTATTGATAAGTGAGGAAATTAAAATGCCATATTAAATAAAACTTAAGATTTATCCTACTTGCCGGTTTAAAGGGGCAACATTCGCTGCCGCGGCAGCGAGTATTTGTGGGTGTTACTAATCAGTGGTGTAAAACTGTCTGTTATAAACACTGAACTATAAATAGCATGCAGTGTTAACCTGCAGAGAGAATGTAAACAAAAACAGCTGATTTTACACAGGTGTTTTCTATAACTCACAGATTAATTAAATACATTATTATTTTTGAAGTCAGTTGTTTTTCTTTTTTTTTTCACTGGAATGCTGTATGTGTCCTTCATCAAGTTAGATAATTATATCCAAATCCAAAAGATGTGCCTTACATAGGAACAACCTGCTAAAAATGTTCTTGACAGGAATTTGAAATATTTTTAAGCTGCTAATGTATAAAATTTTTATGCATATGCAACATTTAGTTTCATTAACATTTGTGAAATGTAGTTTTTGACTACAAGATATTTACAACAAACTATAGTGTAAATGAAATATACCTGGAAGTTACTTTTACTGTTTTCATGAAGCTTAAACCATTCAAATACAAGTTAAATCAATACTTTGAAATTTAAAAAAAAACTCATATATTAATGGATTATTGTAAATTTGTTGGATTTGATAAAGCAAGTCAGTAAAAGTTATTGTTTTTTTCTTATCATGTATTCAGCATTCCAATGACAATCTCCCTCCCTGAAATATACATCGTCTGCTACAAATCTCCCTCCCTGAAATAAACACTGCCACGTGATTCTGTTTACTACTGAAGGTTCGTGACCTGTAATGATCACATGGCTCCTCCCAGGTAAATTCGACAGCCAATACTTTTTTCCAGAAATACACTTTACAAAGTTATATTTTGAATAATTTTGGTCAATCTTTATCAAAACTATCTATGCCTACAAACATGCCAAGTGTTGTTTTAATGCATTTGGTAGTTAATCTTAAATCTTTGAAAAAGGGTGCCTGAAGTGAAGCATGCATAAAATTAATAAGAAACCTGCCCTAGCGCCATCTGCTGGCTTTTATAGTCCAGTTGGGCCTTTAAGTTCACAATATCCATTTTCAAAGTGCTGAAAAGGGCAATAACGTGGAAAAATGTAAATCATTTTCATGTAACTTGAACAGATCACGTACTCTGTAGTAAATAGTGCAAAAAGTGTGAAGACAATATGAAGCCATTTGTACAGGAAAACTTAAGAACAAGAGGACCATGGTAGCCCTGAGTCGCCCACCTGAAACAAATGCTTTTCAGTAAATGAACTTGCTGAAAGGCAAGTCGAGCTCTTTCGGCAAGTTAAGCCCATCTTTAACTTGCCCCTCTAGTAATATACTTTCACAACACCGTTTGTTTTGTCTTTTCTTTTTCTCCCTAATAATTAATAGGACCACAGAGAATGCTAAAGAAAACGTTTGGTAATTATCCATCAATTATTTTAGTAGATGATATTTAAAGGTTTTCTATTTTTAAGCTTTAGCTATCCCTAAAAAGGGCCAATCAAATTAATTTGAGCAAACTTGGTAAAAGACTACCTAAGAATGCTACAAACAAAGTCTGGTGATCATCCATCAATTATTTCTGTAGGAGATGATGAAGGTTTTTTCTATTTATAGATTTCGCGGCCTCTTAAAGGAGCCAATCTCATTTTATGAGCACACTTTAAAAAACACGTCCTAAGAATGCTACAGACAAAATTTGGTTATCATCTATCTATTGGTTCTGTAGAGAAAGATGTACACATATTTTTATATTTTTAGTTCTAAAGACCCTAAAAGGAGCCAATCAAATCAAAATTATTAAATTTGATACAAGAGTACCTATGAATGCTACGGACAAATCATGGTGATCATCCATCAATTAATTTAGTAGAAGAAGATGTTTAAAGGTTTTGCTATGTTTAGTTCTGTTGCCCCATTGAAATGACATGAGCAAATTCAAGTGTGACTGTGACAAGGATGCTCATGACCAAAGTTGAGGTAAATCTGCCTATAAGTTTCAAGGACGAAGATGACGCATAACGACGGAGTATCCCCTTTTGATACTAATAGCTCGTCCTGAACCTTCGGTTCTGGTGAGCTTATGTTCAAACTTGCCGTTTTAGGCTAACCTCGTACTGACAGACAGCTCAATTACTATATGCCGAGGACACAAAACACTTTCATGTTATAAATGTTCATTATCTGATTACTGAGATATATTTGTGCTTAGGCAAGGTACAAATGTCTTCTGAACTTGCGCATCCTTTACTATTTTTGGATGTCCTTTTCATCTCCAATAAATACTCCCGTTAGAGCCAAAAAAACTTTATATTTATAAATTCAAAATAATAAATAAATTTAAACACCGATATTTCAAAAATCAAGTTAAAACACGTTTTATAACTAATCATTCATAATATGATATAAATTAAATAATAGAATAATATTCTGGACATTCTTTTATCGTATTATCTTCAACGGTGGCAGTTTCTTTTCCATTGTATAGCCACAAAACGCCTGCCGTCAATACAGTCTCTTTGATTCCTTCAAGCATCAATGCTCCGCTGTCCATCAAAAGGTATGTCACACCTACAAATCAAATATTTATAGCATATTAGATATGTCTGTATTTGTTTTGTTTTGGTTTGACGGCGCTCTGACACAATTCAAGTCATATGGCGCCAAAACAGAAAAGGTTGTTTTAACTAACCTAGGATGCCACAAACTTAAAAGCCACACCATGGGTCAAAACCATGTTAACTGCTGGAGCTTAGAAATGCATACATTAAAATAGAATACAATAAATTCCTAAAGAAAGCCGAACACGGCAAAATTGAAAATGTTGCTCATTTCGATCACCAACGATAAACGGTGGTTGCAATTCTTACGATTTAATCCTTATAGTTCAAATTACTTGAGTTCATTCAAAAAGTTAAAGAGATTTGGTGCAATTATATCCTGAAATAAAGACATCCAATTCTTTTATACTTTATGCACCTTGATCAATTCACATGTCAGGTTAGACGTTCTATCACACTAAAATAGTAATAACTTTCCGAATATGCAAATCTCGTCTTTGACAATGTGCATAATTCCCTTTTGACACAAATGACATTTATCTCAATCATATGCCATAACTACAAAGAAACAAATTTGAACAAGTAAAATGAGTTTAATGACAAATCGTAATTTATTTTTGAAATAAACAAAATAAACACAACATTTGATTTCCCCTCAAGGATTAATATAACAATTTCACCCCCTGTACTGTCAATTACATTACAGGCAATTATTATGTTGAATCGGAAGATCAATCTCATATTAGGGATATAGTATACATAGTAACAATACGTTTATATGCTTAAAGATATATAAAAATACTGATGTTTGCTTTTTAACCGTAAAATAAGCATCCTTTGAATGTAAAATATCTCTTGAATATGCTACGTTATAGTTTAAACATAGTAGGAATACATCATTAAAAAACTGGCATTTGTTTGAAGAAAGAATCAGCTAAACTTGAACAGTCAAACGGAATACAAATATAGTATGATTGTGTATTTTCTACAATATTCAGTTAGAATTTGTTAAATATCAATGATGTCTGCAATAAAAGTATTTTACCAGAATGAGCATGGCATATCTTTGGTATTGCTATGTGATTCGTAACGATCATACCTGAAAGAATACGCAATCTTATTAAAATTATTTGTATTCAACTTTAATAGTGTTGCTTACAGCTCAAATATCTTTATAAAACATAACTCCAGTACCTTTCAATTGCAAGAGCGTTAGTTATATGTTATAGTATAGCGACGAGACTGTTACGTGAAAATATCATATCAAGGTCGGAAACATTTTCTGTAGGAAAAACCAGAGATGCCGCGCCAGGCCATGATTTCCACACGACAGTCGAGTTCGATATACAAGAACTGTTATATCGCATGATAAACATATAAATAAAATTTTTGATTAGACATAAAATTTCAAGATATATTTTGCTTCCCTTAATAGATTAAATTCCCCACACGGAACCTCGATTACTTTTTATGGTACATATAAATGACCGATATTTATTTCTTTTCTAACCCCATAACGTAAGAACCAATCAGAAGTAAAGTTTGTGTTAGACCACAGACAAAAACATTTCTGTAAATCATTGTGACGCAAACCGCCGTTTGAGCAGCATTTGTATTAATGGCACGATGACTAAGTCTATTTCAACCAAAACGATTATCGTCATCGTTATTGTTTTCGGAATACTGCGAGAATATTTTTTAAAATACTGCGAGAATATATACTCATGAAAATGTGTATACAGGTAGTGCCTCCTTGCACACCAAATTACATTCAGGAAAAATGATTAAAAGATTTATAAACAAGTACGTTCAAGCCCGAAACAAGTTTTTCTAAACTAGCAGCCAGATCCCCAGTACCCCATTATCTTTCCTCAATCTGAATATATTCGTTTTTTCCAGCCTAGAGTTTAGTACCGTCCAGGGACCCTTGTGTTTTTATTACGCACACGCTTATACATGAACCAAGTGTACTAAGAGAACTGTGCTTTTATTTTTCTAAAGTATGCTTTATCTGAGATATCGCACTGTGCGTTATTACCAATAAAGTATAACAGCTAAGGAACATCAAAGACAAATCCCCGTTTTTCTTAAAACTGTTTCAGCTGTCTTGCATAAACTATATGTGGAAATAAGGTATTACCACCCTAACGGGCACTATAAGGAACTGACATATTTATATCATAGGTCAGATATATACCTTAAAGTACACCTGTATGCAAAATTTAAACAAATTTTACCGTACGGAAATCGGGTTATGGCCACTTTAATGAACTAAAGCTAGGGTGAATGAGGACCCCTTTTCAGAAATGAGTAACATTTAAACTGCAATAACATTCTAATAAAAAACGTTTTCCCGTTAATATTTAGTGAGAAACAAATAGTACTATTCAGCTAACAATCAACATAAACACAATTATAGTTTCTACTCAAATTTATAAAATATGTATAAAAATGTTACCCTACCCCACCCATTTTTAACACGTGTTTGACTATTTTCCTACTTAGGGATCCCAATTTAAAAAGTCCTTAAATTTACCCAAATGAGTGCCTGTTTTCAAAGTTTCCCTACATTTTTAAAAAAGTATATTGGTTGATCTTGTAAAATATTAAATACTTTTACCGTCTAGTTTTGATTTTATTACACTTTAGAATATCAGGTACCATATTTATCACTAGGTTTGGCATTATTTAGCCAATAGATACCTATAAAAATTAAATAATAAAAAATAAACACTTATTTCTACCAAAAATGGATGGAGAGATACATAAATAATGTTAAAAGAAACAAAAGAAAGAAGAAAAAAAAGTTGACCCATCTGAGGTTTGAACCCATGGCCCTCAGTTTCAATGTAGTTAACTAGTTCTAGACTATTTGAATACTCTTCAAAGCAGAGGTAAGGCATTAGAATGGCATTACCTTAAATTTGAGACTATGGAACATTCAGATTTAAGGTTTACGATCAATAGTTATATAGTATATGAAACGAGTTAGTTACGAGGATATAACACTGGGCGACATCAAGGAATGTTTCTGCTAAAAAATTGAGAGAATCATCCCGAGATGTCGCCCAAGCCAGTGTTATACCCCCGCTACTTACGAGTTTAATATACTATAATTGTTTTATCGCATTTCATTTTTTTTCAATATAAATCAGAAGAACTACCCATCACAGATAAAATGAACCAATACCAGCTAATGATGTTGTAAGCTACCTTACAGTTATATATTATTGAAAACAACGTCCAATGTTAGAGACGGATTGTAAGAAAGTTATTCGGATTCAATATTTAAGGGCTTCAGTGGAAATATTTCATTCAGCGGATGTACCTATTGATTTCAGCAGTTGCATAATTATATGAGAATTAATACATTTCATTAATTTTCTTTCTTATTTATTTATTATCGCATGGCTGTGAGCTTTTCCTTTGTTCTTTCTAACCCATTATACTCAGTACACTTCAATGAGCATTTTAAAACTGTATTGATATATAACAGTACAGTTTTTTCATTGATTCATATAGGAAAAAAACTCGACTGTTATATATCGGTCGAGTTTTTTTCGCACCTGTTATATCAATACAGTTTTTTCATAGAGGCTCCAATGGGGCAGTGGTAACGACCATTCCCAGTAGCAAAAAAAAAACCATTAACTAATAAAAAAATGAAATCGATAAAATAAAATAAAACAAATATATAAATAACAAAAAATATAGACAAAGATAATAAATGAAATAAAAAAGCCCTTTAATCTTAAATCAATCTTGGTAACAGTATACAATCCGCCTCTTATATTGGATGTCTTTTGTATATTTTTTGCGGCAGAATGATAAATAACTGCAATGTAGCTAACGATTAATTTATTTATTTGTATCTATAAAAAAAAGAAAACATTATGCCATTGCGATAAAACAGTTATAGTATATGAAACTCGTTAGTTACGGGGGTATAACACTGGCTGGGGCGACATCTCGGGATGTTTCTGCAAAAAAAATTGTCTCGGCCTAACGGCCTCGCCATTTTATAGCAGAAACACCCCTTGATGTCGCCCCAGCCAGTGTTATACCCTCGTAACTAACTCGTTTCATATACTATAACTATTACTTATTATTACTTTTTTTAGCAACTGGAAATGTTCGTTACCGCTGTCCCATTTGAGCCTCAGTTGAAAAACTTCACTGATATATATAAGGTGCGAAAAAAAAAAACTCAACCGCATACATCAAAGCTCTATGCCTTGAACCTTTAGACAATTATATTTTTTTTTACTATATGTACATAATGAAAATCAATGACCCCCGGGGCGGAATCAATTTTGACCCCAGGGCTATAATTTGAACAATCTTGGTAGAGGTTCACTTCGCAAAGTCTCATGCCATATATTTAACCTCTAGGTTTTGTCAATTCAGAGAAGATTTTTCAAGTTTTTACTTTATATCTATAAGGAAAACTATCGCCTCTGGGACAGGGCAGTTTTAACACTAGGGGCATAATAAAAACAACTTTAGTAGAGGACCCATTAATGATATTATATACCAAATATCAAAGCTCTAAGCCTTGTACCTTCAGACAAGAAGATTTTTTATTTTTTTACTATATGTAAATAGTGAAAATCAATGACCTCTGGAGGGTTGGGCCAATTTTGACCCCAGGGCTATAATTTGTACAATCTTGCTAGACGTTCACTACACAATGTTTCATGCAAAATATCTTAACTCTAGCCTTTGTAACTTTAGAGAAGAGGATTTTTAAGTTTTTAGTATATATCTTTCTTGTCCTTTGATGTACAGCTATGAAATTTAAACCATATGCACAGATTAAGATGTAAAGTGAACTTTGATATCAGCTGACCTAGATTTTGACAAAGTGTCTTACTGTGTTGTCCTTTGATGTAGTCATGAAATTTAGGCTGTGTGAAATATGACCTTCACTAGACTCAAGTGCATTGATATAATTTCCTACTCTGATCTTTTATTGGATTAACAATATATTTAACCACTAATCTGATAATAAGAATTAGATAGGTCAGGGATCTATGCATCTTCAATTGTATAGAAACAAAAAAAATCTGTTCCTACACTACTATTTAGTGTTGTATTAATGCGGTGGCATAGCATTTTTCTCAAATGCAATCTTGTTCTTGAATAACTTTGCTCATGTTTTAAATTTTCAGCAATGGCTAATGCGTGTAGTGGTTAGGTGTATAGTGTTACAGGTCGACTTGATGTGGCCAGTTGTGTTTCTTTTTAGCTCACCAGAACCGAATGTTCAGGGTGAGCTATTAGTATCAAAGGGGGATGCTCCGGCGTCAACAATCGTCTTCTTCTCTGAAACTACAAAGCAGATTTACTTCAAATTTGGTCTGTAGCATCCTTGTGACAGTCACACTTGAAATTGCTCGTGTAATTCCAATTGGCCACTTTTAGGGGTCAGCAAAAGCTAAAAATAAAAAAACCTTTAAACATCTTCTACAGAACTAATTGATGGATGATCACCAAACTTTGTCTAGCATTCTTGGGTAGTCTTTAATCAAGTTTGCTCATATCAATTTGATTGGCCCCTTTTAGGGGTCTCTAGGGCTAAAAATAGAAAAAAAAACCTTTAAACATCTTCTTCTACAGATCTAATGCATGGATGATCACCAAACTTTGCCTGTAGCATTCTTGAGTAGTATTTTATCAAGTTTGCTCATATGAATTTGATTGGCCCCTTTAAGGGGCAGCTGAAGCTAAAAATAGAAATACCGTTAAATGTCTATTTCTAGAGACTTATTGATGGATGATCACCAAATTGTGTCGGTAGCATTATTTGGTAGTCTTTTATCAAGTTTGCTCATATCAATTTGATTAGCCCCTTTTAGGGGCCGCTAAAATTAAAAATAGAAATACGTTTAAACATCTTCTCCTACAGAACTAATTGACGGATGATCACCAAACTTTGTCTGTAGCATTTTGGGTTATCTTTTATCAAGTTTGCTCATATTAATTTGATTTGCCCCTTTTCGGGGCAGCTGAAGCTAAGAATAGAAAAACCTTTAAACATCTTCTACATTTTAACTTCAGAACCAATTGATGGATGATCACCAAACTTTGTAGCATTCTTGGGTACTCTTTTATCAAGTTTGCTTATATTAATTTGATTAGCCCCTTTTAGGGGCCACTAAAGCTAAAAAAAACCCCAAAAAACCTTCTAACATCATTTCCTACTAAAATAATTGATTGATGATCACCAAACTTTGTAGCACTCTTAGGTAGTCTTTTACCAAGTTTGCTCATATAAATTTGATAAGCCCCGTTTAAGCTAAAGCTTAAATGCCCCAGGTCATGGCATTTCTTCAAATTATTGTTTAAACATATTCTTTGCTTAAATTTAATATAAGGAAATATTGACATTCCAACACTGAAAAGCAGTTGTTTCTGGTGAGCGACTCAGGGCCATCATGTTTATATTTCTTTTGTTTACAATGGGGGTTTGTGTTAGGTTCACAGTTTCACAGTTCTACAACAACCCGACATGATACTATGATCCAGTAAGTTTTATAGGCCGACTACATGTGATCGGCTACTTGGTACTCTACGTACACTGCCTATGGTTCGAATATGATCGAGTGGCTCTACGCTCAACTCGGCAATATTAGCTCAACCTCCTGATGCTTCTTCCTTTAAAGTGTATAGTCAAGGGGGGTTACTTGTGATCGGTATTCTATGTGCACTGCTTATAAGGTAAAGGTAAAGGTCTTGTTTATTATAGTGTCACCCCTACTGAAAGGGCCAGCCATTTTGACTTATGAGACACCTTTTGGTTGCATACCATGTACCTCCCAATTCCTACCACTATGCCAGGCGCCAGGCGAGTAGAAATCGGTAACCATTCATTTTAACTACCTCGCGGCTCACGAAGCGGCTTATATTTCGAACATGGTCGAGTGGCTCTATGCTCAACTCGGCAAGAGTCGCTCAAACCCCTTGTGCTTCTTCCTTTAAATTGTATAGTCAACGGGGGTCGACACTGAACGTTCGTTCGAAATCGATCGAATGGCTGAAAACTCTAATAGGTCTTCTACATTTGATCGGTTACTTGGTATTCTATGTGCACTGCTTATGGTTCGATATGATCGAGTGTCTCTACCATCAACTCTGCAAGATTTGTGTAACAGTGTTGTCCTTCTTCCTTTAATGGGGGGAGAGCTTATTAGGCCGACTACGTGTGATCGGTTACGTAGTGTTTACGTACACTGTCTCATGTTGGCACTGAACATGTAGTCGAGTGGTTCTTGGTGTCGACTCTTTATTTTAAGGCTGCACCAGAGTTGCAAAAGTAAACAACAAAGACAAGTTTATAGTTCAACAATTGTAAATATATATTTGACTAACTAGTGTAAACAATGCAATTCATTCATTTCTTAACGTGTCTCCGTCGCCTCCGCCTCCATGGCACGTACAGCGTCCTGAAAAAAAAGAAAAAGAGCAATTCACATCTTTGAATGTTTTTTTTTTTGGTTTGAATCGGAATGCAGTGCAATTCATAACTTTGAATGTTTTTGGCTTGAAAAGGTTGTTCCGGTTAGGTGGTTTCCTGCTTACATTTGTTAGTGCATGATTGAACGGGAAACCAGCTGCAATCATGCCAATCGCAACTTTTCGGCCCTTTCCGTCACTCTTCGGATTAATGTTAATGGCCGAGGTAGTTCCGATTGCAATCGTGACAATTCTGGCGATTCCGTCATACTGCGGAATCAGACGAAGTAATATTACGGAAATCTAAGCTATTTTAGTTACTTCGGTAATACCAGTTTGTTTATATAAATAGGATTTCTATTTTTACTTTATTTTGTTTTACGCAAAAGTTAGATTCTTTTATAATTGGTTTTTGACTTTATAAGTTTTATACAATAGAGTATGGTTACTGTAGTAGTATTCCGCCTCAAAAGGGCGGTCCTGCTTGACCGAATTATGCAGAATATTAGTGCATGATCAAGTTATATTTAGATCTACTGACAGAGTTTAAACATCTTGGAGAGGTAATCTAAAAATAGCCCATGCATATCATTTACCTTACCACGTGCTGATCTCCTGTGTTGTCGGTATATCTGTAATCATAGATGTTTTAGGTGTAACGCTTATTAATTGGTAGTCTTTTAGTGCATTTACTTGTCTCTAAAGCTGCTATAAACTGCAAAAACGAATGACTCTGTCTGCGAAAAAAGTGGAAATGAAATGTGCACACTTGTTTCCCTTCAGTATGATAGATTGATCTCCACGTGATAGCCAATCTTAGTATTTTTACGATTGATTGGCGTGGCGCCCTTTATGGAATGAAATTAGATTTTTGTGATAGGGCGACAGCAACTTCTCGAGCCTTTTAGTCGGTCATAATAAAAGCCGATCATTCCGATCGATATGAGGGTGCTTGATTATTAATTAAAAATGAAATGTCGCGATATGTACAATGAATAGCGAACTGGAGAATTTCGCAATGCAAATATTTTCAAATGAAATAACCTTTTCCGTCAATTAATCGCGCTCTTCGGGGAATTTTTATTTATCATTTTGTAGTACACAGTGGGTTATTATGGTATGTTATTATTTTACATGTATCCGAAAGCTGTAAATAAAATGATGAGTTGATGACCTAAATATTCCGAAATCTATTTATAGAGGGATGTACTCCTATCGGTAATTCCCGGTCTATTTTGACCGGGATTTACTTGTGACCGGCGAATAGTGCCACACGTTTATTGTCCAGTCTCTCCCGGTTTTGGAATCGTTACAGAACAGAACAAATATTTTACAGATAAATAAGCTTTTTTTTCAAAATGAATGTTTGTCACTTAATTTGGTTACAATAATTAATAAACACAGATCAACTCTCAAATTTATTGATTATTATTATTATACATACGGCATACAATTCGACAAAAAAAAACATCAACAATAGTTTTATTTTATCTATATGAGATAAAAACAATAAGTATGTACAATAATTGAGAAAAAAGGTACATTGTTATGGTATCAATATGACACTATCAACTTTGGAACATTTTATTTAATTTGTTATTCGTGTTTAGTAAAGATGCCGAGGAATGATCCAAAGTTAAAAATTAGATTTTATGAATTATTCAATTGATTGATAGTTAAAAAATGATAAAGAAAAATACAAATGTACATGTATATGGTTTAAGAATAAACAATATTATATATTGAAAGATTAACCATAATTTACTGACTTTTTCCAGTTAAGTTTTGACGTATAATCGTCGGTCAATATGACAATTGAATTATTAACATAGTAGTAAACGTAAAAACTCAGTATTAAAATAACACATAAAACACAAAAAAGAAAAGAAAGCAATATTCATAAAATCTGTATTTTTTTTATTAAAATAGATATTATGCTCAGCATGATCAACATGGTAATATAACCAGTGTCATAGTGTTGTTACTAAGTGTGAATAGATACCGTAAGAGGGGGTCTATGCTAATAGCGATAACATAATAAGGGACAATTACACAAGTGTGGTGTTGATCATGCGTTACACAAATGGATTATAAATGATTGTATAACATAACATAATCTTTATTTGGCATAAAAAAGCATGAGCATACATATAGCCAATATACTTTCAATTACATATGAAAAGGGATAAACGTGTTACAAACATTGTACAATATTTAACAATTTACAGACGAATGGTACAAAACAACAATACTGAACAGAATAGAACAATAAATTAACCTCTTAAATGTTATATATTTTCAGTTTATTTTATTCTAAATATTTTGTAATTCTCTTTTTTGAAATGCATGTATATCCCGTTATCCGTTGCTATTATTAACCACGATCATAAAGAAATAACAAGTAATATTCTAATCTCTAGCATGCCAATCAAAGTTAATAATGAACAATGTCTTTCGTCCGTTCATTCATAAGTGATATACAATTCTGGTAAAAACCAATTAACCATTGAAAAGTTCATAAGAATATCTTGTCATCATATATCTACTAGCTCATCTTCACCTGCTGCATTCCTTGCTTGGACGCCCTTTGATGCTTTACATCAATGCTTTTCTTGTTACTTTCTTTATTAGTTTTATACAATAGAGAATAGATTTCGAATCGTTTTTGACAAAAAATATTCGTGTTTACAAAAAAAAGTTGCTACTGTTATCGTTAGCATGTTCCCGTTCAGTTATAAACAGTGGACTTCTAGGTCCCTATTTGGTCCAAATTTGCACGCATAACACTGGTGCTCAAACAAATGGGCACAGTCCAGTCTTGGGCTTACCCTACCTATCCCTTTAAAAGTGAAACTTTTTTTTCGAGAAAAAAAAAAATATACAAATACCGTAATTAAAAAAAAAATGATAAAAAATTGAAACAATTTTTTTTTTTTAAAGGGAATGGATGATGGCACAACTGAGCAAGCCTTTCCTTTTAAAAGGAAACTTTATTTGGGTTTGAATCGGAATCCAAGATTCGGAAAATAGACCTAATGTATGTCACTCTTACCTTGTATGCACCCTGATTCACGTCCAGGGCCTTGCCTCTCTCCGTCCTTAGATTGGCCCTGCTGTAATAGCGGTCAGCCGTCTCCACCGGTGGGCCATATGCAAGACCAGAGCTGTCTGCTCCTCGCGGCTGGCCCCGCTCTCACGGTGGGTGGAGACGGCAAACTTTTGGCTCATAAAGGCGGTCAGATGGGGCAGGTCCAGCCCCTTGGCCTTTGCAAAGGCCACCCAGTCCGTATCTACCATCTTTGACATGTTCTGTGAAAAGAAAAGTACAGATTATAGTGTATTACTATTATGCCACCTTAACAGTGTACATGTATATCGCGAGTAAACAGCATCCTTAAAACAATTCAGTTCAATTGAAACAATAAGAAAGGTGTGAATTATACTCACGGAAGTTGTGACCTTGCCACCCGGGTAGGTGGTGTAGGCATACTCGGAGCTGATATGGGCAGGAGTTGCGTTCTTTAGAAAACGCTGCAGGGTCTCCAGCTCCGAGTCTGAGCGGGCACCTCTTTCCGCTTTGCCATCTTGTGCTGTATGATCTGAAATGTATAAAAGAGTCATCAAAATAGTGAAAAACAGAAATCATTGTTTAAGTATACAATCACATAAAATTACAAATCTTCAATCACTGCCTAACATTTATAAATCTTGGATAATACTAATAAACCACAGACGCTTGGGGTTTGGAGCTCAAAACGCCTTTAAAATCCAAATAAAATGCATATTTGTCAATCCCAGCACATGTACTGATCATATATATCAAAAATACTTAATATAAGCCGTTTTGAAAAAAATTCATATTTCAACATCTATAATAATACACAAGATAAAAATGTTCGCCGGAAAAAATCCGCACCCCTACCGTCATAATCACCATGTATTTTATTCCATTTCCAATATTTTCACATAATCCTTTGGTCCATCGACACAGAAGATATAATTCTTCACGATGATGGTCAATTTTAAACTTCAACGGTAATATAAACAACGCAACAGCCGAAATAAACATCAATATTATCGCCGTTTTCCTTCAATGACATTATCTTTCGATAAATTCAAACGTGCCAGACGGCTATGACCGAAGCCATCCGATTATGTGGCCCCAGCTTTGCCGTGTGCAAATTGCGCAGCGCGTTTAAGTGTGGGAACCACATAATCGGATAGCTTCGTTCATAGCCGTCTGGTTCATTGAATTTATCGAAAGATTTTGTAGTTGGAAAAAAACGGCGATAATACGTGTCTTTGCCCTGTCCTTTTTATGTTTGGGGTCCGCCTGGGCTCCTTGCCATTGGGTTCTTGTTGCTTGGTCATGTGGGGGTTGCGTTCAATGAACGCCGCCTTTCCTTGTTGATCTTGTTTATCATATTTTTTACTTGGGGACCATACGCCGCTTTTTATGGAATGGCACTACTGTGTCACATTGAAGGTTCCATGATAAGCGCCGTATGAACACATCTGCGAATGTTTCTAAATTCAAAATTTCACCATTTTCGTGTTAAAATTCTGCTTAAGACGGTGCTAGGAGGCGTGGACAGTAACTTGCCCTTTCCAGTACCGTCCATGAACAGGCTCAATCAAACCGAGCCTGCAACATTTTCAATTTTGTTGTGTTGGACTTTCTTGAGGGATTCTGTTTTTCTCTATTATTTTGAATACTGTATAATCACCCTTAGGATATGTTGCCTGCTTTTTAAATTTGTCTTTTGACGTCTTATCTGTGATATGCAGGCTTCATAACCTCAGATCCCCTTTCAAAATTCCATTTTATTTAGTTCCGCCCATTGTTTTCTCGTTTAGGGCAATAGGATTATTTTACTTGGGGACCATACGCCGCTTTTCATGGAATGGCACTACTGTGTCACATTGAAGGTTCCATGATAACCGCCGTATGAACACATCTGTGGATGTTTCTAAATTCAAAATTTTTGTGGGCCTAATATTATTTTCTTTGAATTCCTAATCAGTTACAAACAAGAATTTGTAACAGAGTTACCAACGTCCCCCGCCACGGGAGTTTTATATGAAGCATAAAATTGTGCTATTTCAAAAGATTGAGGTATGGATCTCAGGACATTCAGTCCAAAATTATGATCAATGCTAGATCTGCAAATGTAACAATAAATTTGTTAAAAAAATAAAATGAAACACGGAATTTAAAAATCTATCATGTTAAGCTTTGACCTCTAAGTGTGAACTTGACCTTGGAGGTAGGGGAGCAGGTGTTGTGCATGACATAACGTCTTATTATTGTGACTATTTGTGCCAAGTTATTTCAAAATCCCTTGAACTATGAAGAAGTTCTAGATTCAACACAAAATATACCCTATAACAGACTATGTTAATTTTTTACCTCTAAGTGTGACCTTGACCTTGGAGGTAGGGATGCAGGTGTTGCGCATGACACATCCTCTTATTATTGTGACTATTTGTGCGAAGTATTTTCACAATCCTTTGATCTATGAAAAAATTATAGACCCGACACAAAATATACCCTGTAACAGACTATGTAAGTATTTGACCTCCAAGTGTGACCTTGACCTTGGAGGTAGGTGACCGGTTTTTGCGCATGACACATCATCTGATTATTGTTAACAATTATGGCAAGTATTTACAAAAGTCCTTCATAGATAAGAAAGTTATGGACTGGACACGACATATACCCTCAAATAGACAATGTTGACCTTGAATGAACAAGTACGACCTTGACCCTGAAGGTACGGGTCTGGTTGTTGCGCATGACACATCGTCTTATTATAACAAACATTTGCGCCAAGTCATCTCAAATTCCTTTGATAAATGACAAAGTTATGGACCGGACACGAAATATACCCTGTAACAGACTATGTTAATATTTGACCTCCAAGTGTGACCTTGACGTTGAAGGTAGGCAACTGGTTTTTGCGCATGACACATCCTCTGATAATTGTGAACAATTATGGCAAGTATTTACAAAATCCCTTCATAGATAAGAAAGTTATGGACCGGACACGAAATATACCCTGTAACAGACTATGTTTATATTTGACCTCCAAGTGTGACCTTGACGTTGAAGGTAAGTGACTGCTTTTTCCGCCTGACACATCCTCTGATAATTGTGAACAATTATGGCAAGTATTTACAAAATCCCTTCATAGATAAGAAAGTTATGACACGAAATATACCCTGTAACAGACTATGTTAATATTTGACCTCCAAGTGTGACCTTGACGTTGAAGGTAGGCAACTGGTTTTTGCGCATGACACATCGTCTGATTATTATGAACAATTATGGCAAGTATTTACAAAAACCCTTCATAGATAAGGAAGTTATGGACCGGACACGAATTATACCCTGTAACAGACTGTTAATATTTGACCTCCAAGTGTGACCTTGACCTTGAAGGTAAGTGACTGCTTTTTCCGCATGAAACATCCTCTGATAATTGTGAACAATTATGGCAAGTATTTACAAAATCCCTTCATAGATAAGAAAGTTATGGACCGGACACGAAATATACCCTGTAACAGACTATGTTAATATTTGACCTCCAAGTGTGACCTTGACCTTGAAGGTAGGTGACTGGTTTTTGCGCATGACACATCGTCTGATTATTGTGAACAATTATGGCAAGTATTTACAAAATCCCTTCATAGATAAGAAAGTTATGGACCGGACACGACATATACCCTCAAATAGGCAATTTTGACCTTGAATGAGCAAGTGTGACCTTGACCCTGGAGGTAGGGGTCTGGTTGTTGCGCATGACACATCGTCTTATTATAATAAACATTTGTGCCAAGTTATGTCAAATTCCTTTCATAAATGACAAAGTTATGGACCGGACACGAAAGTGTCATATTTCACCATTTTTGTGTTAAATGTTGATTCTGCTTAAGCCGGTGCTTGGGGGCGTGGACGGTAACTTGCAATTTCCAGTTTGTTTGTTTGGATTTTACGGCACGTCAACACATAAATGGCCATATCGTGCCGAATGCTAAAATAGGCTTAAACTATTATGTAAAACGTTGTAAATAAAAATAAAAAAAAGAGCCAATCAGATCTTTGAATACAAGTTTATCTCTTTCAAATAATCGATGATGTTTTTTGATGGAATTGTATTAAAGAGTTCTTTGAGTGAGTTTACATTATAAAATCTGTTACGGGCCTGTGAAAAATCATGACATTCCAGAAGAAAATGCTTGACAGTAAAATTTTCATTACAGCCTACACAGATAGGGGCATTGTCATCCGTGAGGAGATAAGAATGGGTAAAATATGATAAACAAGATCAACAAGGAAAGGCGGCGTTCAATGAACGCAACCCCCATATGACCCAGCAACAAGAACCAATGGCAAGGAGCCCAGGCGGACCCCAAACATAAAAAGGACAGGGCAACGACACGTTAATCATTAAATGATAAATGATTTGTAACTGATGGGGAAGGGGACAGGAGACCGGGGGAAGGGTTCACTATTAAGTGTTGAGAATTGAGTACCGCTCAAGCCGGTGCTAGGGGGCGTGAGGGATGTTGCACTTATTCATTATCTCTCATGTACAGACTCAATCAAACCGAGTCTGCAATTCTCATGTAATTTTGTTGGGATTAATGCTTCCGAGGGATCACTTTGTTTCCAGAATTTTTTAATCAAAGAAATAAAAACTAGAGGCAATTGGGGAAGATACTTACCGTAGACGAGAAAACAACAAGGGACACAAGCAAAAGTGTCACCAAAACAGTATGAAACAACATAGACATACATCTGAGGAACACAGTGGGGCGCCGCCTTGGAACGGTCAGCAGCATAATGACTGCTGGGGTTTAATATGTAAACAAGATTAAACCGGTTAATGGTGCACCAAACCTCGCTCTTAGTGTGTCCAATTCGGCATCGAAGAAGAACTGTTTGATCATGGCGGTTTGACAAAGACAGAGATGGTTCCATGAACAGGCCCAATCAAACCGAGCCTGCAACATTTTCAATTTTGTGGTGTTGGACTTTCTTTTTCTTTCTTCTGTTTTTCTCTATTTCAATCAAACCGAGTCTGCAATTCTTATGTAATTTTGTTGTGATTAGTGCTTCCGAGGGATCCTGTTCATGGACGGTACTGGAAAATGCAAGTTACCGTCCACGCCCCCTAGCACCGGCTTAAGCAGAATTCAACATTTTAACATGAAATAGTAAAATTTTGAATTTAGAAAGAAACATCCGCAGATGTGTTCACACGGCGGTTATCATGGAACCTTCAATGTGACACTTCCGTGTCATTCCATGAAAAGCGGCGTATGGTCCCCAAGTAATAAAAAGCGTGTGCCCTAAACGAGAAAACAATGGGCGGAACTAAATAAAATGGAATTTTGAAAGGGGATCAGAGGTTATGAAATAGATAAATATGGAATCCCTCAAGAAAGCCCAACACGGCAAAATTGAAAATGTTGCAGGCTCGGTTTGATTGAGCCTCTTCATGGACGGTACTGGAAAGTGCAAATTACCGTCCACGCCCCCTAGCACCGGCTTAAGCACAATTCAACATTTAAACATGAAGTAGTAAAATTTTGAATTTAGAAACATCCGCAGATGTGTTCATACGGCGGTTATCATGGAACCTTCAATGTGACACTAAGGTGCCATTCCATGAAAAGCGGCGTATGAAATAGAGAAAAACGGAATCCCTAAAGAAAGTCCAACACAACACAATTGAAAATGTTGCAGGCTCGGTTTGATTGAGCCTGTTCATGGACGGTATTGGAAAGTGCAAGTTACCGTCCACGCCCCCTAGCACCGGCTTAAGCAGAATTCAACATTTAACACGAAAATGGTGAAATTTTGAATTTAGAAACATCCGCAGATGTGTTCATACGGCGATTAAGCCTGCGTATAAGGCGGCGACCCTCTGTGTTCCTCAGATGTATGTCTACATTGTTTCACTGTTATTGTGACACGTTTGCTTGTGTCCCTAGTTGTTTTCTCGTCTACGGTAAGTATCTTCCCCCTTTACTCCTAGTTTTTATTTCTTTGATTAAAATATGAAAAACAAGATCAACAAGGAAAGGCGGCGTTCAATGAACGCAACCCCCATATGACCCAGCAACAAGAACCAATGGCAAGGAGCCCAGGCGGACCCCCTCCCCTTCGACTTTGTGGGCCTACTATTCAATCATTTATTTTGTTTCTTTGTATTCCTAATCAGTTTCAATTTATTTATCATTTAGTGATTGACCTGTCCGAGCTCTGTCTTGTGCCCTGTCCTGTTTTTGTTTTGGGTCCGTCTGGGTTCCTTGCCACTGGTTCTTGTTGCTGGGTCGTGTGGGGGTTGCGTTCTTTGAACGCCGCCTTTCCTTGTTGATCTTGTTTATCATACTTGATTGAGTCTGTTCATGGACGGTCCAAGGTGGAACATCCTCATCGTCATTTTGAAGGATACTGTCTGGAATAATTTTAAGTTTATCTAAATCATCTTTTAAACGAAGGCCTTATGGTTTAATTTCTTTTGGTTATTAACAAATTTTTCAGTATAACTTTGGTTCTTGTTGCTGGGTCATATGGTCATATGCAATACTTTCTCCTCTTTCCTGACGTTCCAGCTTGGATTTATCGGGCGTGGACGCGAACAGAATCATTTCACCGCCCATGCAGAAGCCTCCGGACTGCGTTTTACATTCGATTATTTACGAATTTTCTCCGGTGACAAAGTGGTATAGGTCAACTGGCATTTTAAGGCAGGACACGTTTCCAGCAATGGCCGATGCGAGTTGTGCCTAGATGTCTGTTTATATTGATTGATCTTACGCTGTAAATGTTTTCATACGTTTTAATTTCTTAGTTGTTTTAGAAAGTGTTACAAAATTCTGGAAACAAAGTGATCCCTCGGAAGCATCAATCACAACAAAATAACATAAGAATTGCAGACTCGGTTTGATTGAGTCTGTACATGAGGGATAATGAATAAGTGCAACATCCCTCACGCCCCCTGGCACCGGCTTGAGCGGTACTCAATTCTCAACACTTTATAGTGCTGGCATCAATGATCCCGAAGGACCAGAAAATATAACAAGTCGACTTGGTGTGATTTTTTAATTTTGACTTTTCTTCCCGGACAATCTCTCATGATGCGAGTTTTTTTTTGTTTTTTGTTTATTTTTCATGTTTTAATTTTTCAGCAATGGCTTATGCGGGTAGTGGTTATGTGTATACTGGTTACAAGGTCGACTTGGTGTGGTCAGTTGATATGTAATTCTTATTGTTATTTTCGTATTCTAAAACCTCTGCCTCCGAAAAAGACATTGTAAACAATCATATAACTAATATTTCCAATCTTAAAGTCCAAATTAATGAAAAAGAACTCAAACTTCCTATTATGTATTGGATTCCTAAATTACATAAAAAAACCTTACAAAGCCAGATTTATTGCTAATTCTACATCTTGCACTACAAGTAAACATTCTATTTTATTGACGTCTTGTTTGACTGCCATTAAAACACATGTAATTAGATATTGTGATAAAGTCTATGAAAACACAGGCAAACATCTCTTTTGGTCAATAAAAAATTCTGGTGAAATCTTGGATAAATTCAAAATTAATAACTTTCAAGCTTCAACTGTCAGTACATACGATTTTTCTACACTTTATACAATTTTGCCACATAAATTAATCAATGATAAACTAATTTCCCTCATTCAGAAAACTTTTGCACGGGAAAAAGTTACCTTTCTAGCATGTAATTCTAACAAAGATTTTTTTACTAACGGTATTGTTAAACATTATACTATGTGGACTTGTGACGAAGTTTGTAGAGCACTCTCTTTTCTTTTAGACAACATTTATGTCAGGTTTGGTAATACCTTATTTAAACAGATCATAGGAATTCCTATGGGTACTAATTGTGCACCCCTGGTCGCCGATTTGTTTTTGTACTGCTATGAAAGACTTTATGTTGAGTCTCTCTGAACAGAAACAACAAGATGTTATAGTCGCATTTAATAATACTTCCAGATACCTTGATGATATTTTAATTTAGATAATCCTTATTTTGATCAAATGGTGTCTGACATTTATCCACATGAACTACAACTTAATAAAACGAACTCTTGAAATTTTAGTACATCATTTTTGGATCTTCATAAAACGAACTCTTGAAATTTTAGTACATCATTTTTGGATCTTCATATTACTATCAACAACAATTCTATTCACACGAAAATTTATGATAAAAGAGATGACTTTGACTTTTGTATAGTTAATTATCCACATTTGGATGGAGACGTACCCCATGCAACATCCTACGGGGTTTATGTTTCTCAGTTAATTAGATTCGCTAGAGCTTGTAACAACGTAAAGGATTTCAACGAGCGGAATATTTTTATTACCAGCAAGCTTCTAAAACAGGGCTACCGCTATCATAAATTACGGAAATATTTTACTAAATTTTACAATCGTAACTTTGATTTAATTTCTAAATTCAATAGTGATTAAAAAACTCTTCTGCGACAAGGGATTAGCCAGCCTGGTTTTTATGGCGATGTGGTTTACAAACTTCGTAAGATTTTGGGTCATGGTAATTTTTCTGCTGTTTTTACTAAAATCATTAAACGTTTTATTAGTCCCCTACCGGTTTAACCGGAGGGGACTTTAGGTTTACCCTCCGTCCGTCTGTCTGTCTGTCCGTCTGTCTGTCTGTCTGTCAGTCTGTCAGTCCGTCCGTCCACAAAACTGGATCCCGCGATAACGCAAAAAGTACTGAAAATATTTTTATGAAACTTGATATATGGATAGATGGCAGTATGGAGATTATGCACGTCTTTTTTTTCTTCCTATGTTGAAAATTCTGGTTGCTATGGCAACAAATAGTCTGAAAATATGGCAAATTTAACACATAAACTGGATCCAGTGATAACTCAAAAAGTACTGAAAATATTTTTATGAAACTTGAAATATGGGTAGATGGCAGTCTGGAGATTATGCACATCTTTTTATTTTCTTCCTATGTTGAAAATTCTGGTTGCTATGGCAACAAATAGCCTGAATTTCAAGATTTCTGATTTAAATTTTTCAGCTTTTTCACTATATGTTCTTTATTTCTTAAGGTGTTTACTTCAAACTTTAAATATAAGTTCCTGGTCATCAACCACATCATATGTGACAAGGTTTATAACTCTAGCACAAAAAATATTAATATTACCTCCCTTGAACTTAGATTTTTTAGGGGAAAAAATGTTGTCTTTTTTAAATAACTTCTTTATTTCCTAATGTATCTACTTCAAACTTCATATATATGTTTCTTATTATCACTCGACATTTTTGAGAAGGTTAAATACTCTAGCAAGACTATTTCCAGAATTATGTCCCCCTTGAACTTAGATTTTTTTCGAGAAACTGGTATTTTCACTCCAACTTCTTCATTCCTTATAGGATTTACTTTAAAATCCCACATCATAATAATATGACAAGGTTGTATAAACATAATTTCCTTACTAAGCATGGAAACTTAACACATTACTGTGATATAAACAAACTTATTAGTCCCCTACCGGTTTACCGGAGGGGACTTTAGGTTTACCCTCCGTCCGTCTGTCCGTCCGTCCGTCCGTCTGTCTGTCAGTCCGTCAGTCCGTCCGTCCACAAAACTGGATCCCGCGATAACTTGAAAAGTACTGAAAATACTTTTATGAAACTTGGTATATGGATAGATGGCAGTATGGAGATTATGCACGTCTTTTTCTTTTCTTCCTATGTTGAAAATTCTGGTTGCTATGGCAACAAATAGGCTAAAAATATGGCAAATTTTACACATAAACTGGATCCAGTGATAACGCAAAAAGTACTGGAAATATTTTTATGAAACTTGACATATGGGTAGATGGCAGTCTTGGAATTATGCACGTCTTTTTCTTTTCTTTCTATGTTGAAAATTCTGGTTGCTATGGCAACAAATAGGCTAAAAATATGGCAAATTTTACACATAAACTGGATCCAGTGATAACGCAAAAAGTACTGGAAATATTTTTATGAAACTTGACATATGAGTAGATGGCAGTCTTGGAATTATGCACGTCTTTTTCTTTTCTTCCTATGTTGAAAATTCTGGTTGCTATGGCAACAAATAGGCTGAAAATATGGCAAATTTTATACATAAACTGGATCCAGTGATAAAGCAAAAAGTACTGGAAATATTTTTATGAAACTTGACATATGGGTAGATGGCAGTCTTGAGATTATGCACGTCTTTTTATTTTCTTCCTATGTTGAAAATTCTGGTTGCTATGGCAACACATATACTGAAAATATGGCAAATTTTACACATAAACTGAATCCAGTGATAACTCAAAAAGTACTGGAAATATTTTTATGAAACTTGACATATGGGTAGATGGCAGTCTTGATATTATGCATGTCTTATATGTTCTTCCTATTTTGAAAAAATATCAGTTGCCTTGGCAACAAATAGGCTTAAAAGATGGCAAATATAACAATATTTGTGATAAGTCAAAAAGAGCTGAAAATTTTTATGAAATTGCATCTTTAAGTCAAGAGTTATCTCCTATTTAAGAATTTTGCTTTTAAAATGTTATATTTTGGTAACAGGGATGTTTCAAATATTAACTTTAGAGTGTCCTTCAGTCCGTCTGTCTGTCTGTTCATAAAAACTGTTTCCTGTGATCACTTTTAAAGAACTTTTCCAACAAGTTTACTTAAAATAGAGAAAAATTGAAACATAAGTGAATGGCCAATGGCCCCTCAGAATGTTGATGGGGTTCTAACCGGTAGGGGACTTATGGATTGCTTGCAATACTATGATAATTGCTTGTTTTATTATGTTTTGTGGTCGATATTTTCAAATACAGACTTCATCCTCAAATTCATTATAAATGGCAATACACAGGAGTGTATGACAATTAAAGAACTTTTTGAGGGACCGGTAGGGGACTACTGTATTGCCCGCAATACTATCAAATGCTTGTTAAAAGAGGTTATGACCCTACTATTTTAAGACATACTGCATGTTTAGTGTTCAACCCTTTTACAGTTGGACACTACACTTTCCTCTTTTGATTGCATCTGACGGACCAAGTGGGAGACTCTATGATGGATAGTTCGTAAAGCCCTTTGGGACTGAATTGTCTTAATGTTCGTCTTCTGCCTTGCTTCGTCGGGCCCTTGTAGGTGATTTTCTTGTTGCTCTGTCTTCCTTTAGGACATTGAGTACTTTTGTTATGGTCATTGGGTTTACTTTTATATGTTTCTTCATGATCATTTTAGTGTTTTACTTATTTTTAACCTTTTGTAACCATGTCAACTGTTAGAATTTCACTTGGCGGGGATTCATTTTATTTACACTGTCTCGTTTATAGGAACATGGTGGGGCTAAGAGCGAGGTTTGGTGCACCATTAACCGGTTTAAACTCCCCAGCAGTCATTATTATGCTGCTGACCGTTCCAAGGCGGCGCCCCACTGTGTTCCTCAGATGTATGTCTATGTTGTTTCATACTGTTTTGGTGACACTTTTGCTTGTGTCCCTTGTTGTTTTCTCGTCTACGGTAAGTATCTTCCCCATTGCCTCTAGTTTTTATTTCTTTGATTAACCCCCCCCCCCTTCCCCCGGTCTTCTGTCCCCTTCCCCTTTGTGGGCCTATTATTATTTTCTTTGAATTCCTAATCAGTTACAAATTATTTATCATTTAATGATTAACGTGTCGTTGCCCTGTCCTTTTTATGTTTGGGGTCCGCCTGGGCTCCTTGCCGTTGGTTCTTGTTGCTGGGTCATATGGGGGTTGCGTTCATTGAACGCCGCCTTTCCTTGTTGATCTTGTTTTTCATATTTTCCTTAAAAATAGGCCGACTACATGTGATCGGTTACTTTATATTCTATGTGCACTGCTTATGGTTCGAAAATGATCGAGTGGCTGTACGGTCAACTTGACAATATTAGCTGCACGTCCTTGTGCTTCTTCCTTTCAATTGAATTGTGAATCGGGGTCGACACTGAAAGTTTGTAGTGACTCAACTTTAATAGGTTTACTTGCCGTTGGTTCTTGTTGCTGGGTCATATGGGGGTTGCGTTCATTGAACGCCGCCTTTCCTTGTTGATCTTGTTTATCATATTTTTTACTACATGTGATCGGTTCCTTTATATTCTATGTGCACTGCTTATGGTTCGAATATGATCGAGTGGCTCTACGCTCAACTAGGCAATAGTAGCTGCACGTCCTTGTGCTTCTTCCTTTAAATTGTACCGCCAATGGAGGTGACTATATTTGATCAGTTACTTGGTATTCGACGTGCACTGCTTATGGCTCGAATATGATCGAATGGCTCTATCATCAACTCTGCATGCAAGATTTTGTGTAACATCTTTCTTTGTTCATCTAAAATAGTATAGTCGATAAGGGGTTAAGCTTATTAGGCCGACTACGTGTGATCGGTATCGTTGTGGTTTACGTACACTGCCTAATGTTGGCGCTGTACATGTTCTAGTCGAGTGGCTCTTAGTGTCAACTCCACATCTTAAGGCTGTTCCAGAGTTGCGAAAGTAAACAACAAAGACAAGTTCAACAATTATAAATAATTTTATTCTATCAAGTAACAAATAAAAACCACATGGTCGACCTAGGGCGTCTGACTCGGCCCCGCCGTCTCACTCGGCCCCGCCGTCTCACTCGGCCCCGCCGTCTCCCCTGTCTTGGGATCATCCAGCAGACGTGCAGAATCCTGAAAAAAAGAGATGAAAAGAGCAAATCACAAACTGACATTATTTTTTCCCGTCTGAATCGGAACTCTGTGCAATTCACAACTTTGAATGTTTTTTTTGTATTTATTTTGTTTGAATATGTATGTATGTATCCTACCTTGTAGGTGCCGACAATCACATCAAGGGCCTTTCCCCTCTCGCCCCTTAAGTTGGCCCTGTAACGGTCGATCGTCTCCACCCGGTGGGCCATATGCGCGGCCAACGCTGTCTGTTCTTCGCGGCTGGCCCCGCTCTCACGGTGGGTGAAGACGGCCAACTTTTGGCTGAGTGATGACGTCAACCGTGGCAGGTCAAGCCCTTTGGCCTTGCTAAATGCCGTCCAGGCGGTATCCACCATCTTGGCCATGTTCTGTGAAAAGAAAAGTACAGATTATAGTGTCTTTTATTATTATTATAATTATTATTATTATTATTATTTACGGTGTATATCGCCAAAAAACAGCATCCTGAAACATTCCAGTACAATTGAAAAAATAAAAAGCTGAAAATTATACTCACGGAAGGGGAGATCTTGCCAGCCGGGGAGTAAGTTGTGAAAGCATAGTCGCTCTTTATGTGAGCTGGGGTGCCAAACTTCAAGAACCGCTGCACGGTCCGCAGCAGCTCTGCCCCAGTCTGAGTGGGCAGTTTGCCACTCACGGCCTCCTTGTGCTGTATGATCTGAAATGTATACAAAGAGTCATCAATCCTTGTTTAAGTATACAATCACTCATATGATATTAGAAATCTTCAATCACTGATTTTCTTAACAACATTTTATAAATCTTGGATAATACTAATACACTTACGTATATTTCGGCTGCCTGATCTGGCTGGTCCGGGGCCACTGTCACCTACATTACATCGTTGCGGCGCAAGGCCGCAATATCTCCGGACCGCTTAGCGTTGCTGAGAAGCAGCTGAACAACGAGCGAGTTCGCACACTGCAAAACTCGCTCTTGTATAGCTGCTTCCCTCCATCATCTGCCTCATCGATAAGCCTCTTTGCCGTCTCCACAGCCTCCGACTCCAGGTACAGACCTGCAACCAAGGCTTCAAATTATACTGTTTCACGTTTAAATGTTGAATTCTGCTTAAGCCGGTGCTAGGGGGCGTGGACGGCAACTTGCACTTTCCAGTACAGTCCATGAACAGGCTCAATCAAACCGAGCCTGCAACATTTTCAATTTTGCCGTGTTGGGCTTTCTTTAGGGATTCTATATTTATCTATTTTATTATCACATCCGTGTTATTTGTGCCGTGTGGCGGCTGTAAAAAGTCTCCCCGTACATTTAATCAATGATGTTATATTTTCGATCCTTGGAAGATCGTTCAGCACGACATTATAGTTATGCTTGTGGTATGTTAAGTTTCAACTTCGGCATTTTCTAGTTGGGTGGTTTCCAATATTCCTACTTGAATAATGTTGAATCACCCTTAGGATATGTTTGCCTGCTTTTTAAATTTGTCTTTTGACGTCTTATCTGTGATACGCAGGCTTCATAACCTCTGATCCCCTTTCAAAATTCCATTTTATTTAGTTCCGCCCATTGTTTTCTCGTTTAGGGCACACGCTTTTTAATTAATTGGGACCATACGCCGCTTTTCATGGAATGGCACGGAAGTGTCACATTGAAGGTTCCATGATAACCGCCGTATGAAACACATCTGCGGGTGTTTATAAATTCAAAATTATACTGTTTCACGTTTAAATGTTGAATTCTGCTTAAGCCGGTGCTAGGGGGCGTGGACGGCAACTTACACTTTCCAGTACAGTCCATGAACAGGCTCAATCAAACCGAGCCTGCAACATTTTCAATTTTGCCGTGTTTGGCTTTCTTTAGGGATTCTATATTTTATCTATTTTTTTCAAAGCCAGACTCCCTTCCGGGTTCTGGCCAGCCGCCTCCACGGCCTGGCCGTTGATGTCCTGCTTCAGGGACTGCGCTACCTGGTTCACCTTCCCACGCACAATTTCGACGGCTGCGTGGGTCATGCCCAGGTGACGCAGCCACCTGGAGGAGGTGGCGAGGTACGCCAGAAACCCGGCAAGGGAGTGGAGATAAGTGCGCAGACTTGCTGCCGACAGGCTGAAACAACAAAAGAAACATTTTAAAGTGGACATCTCTATCTTGTATAATACAAGTTTACGATCACACAAATTGATTACTCCGCATCAATGACGACTGGCATAATGACTTTGGTTATTTTCTGGTGTATTGTTAAACATTATACTATGTGGACCTGTGACGGAGTTTGTAGAGCACTCTCTTTTCTTTTAGACAACATTTATGTCAGGTTTGGTAATACCCTATTTAAACAGATCATAGGAATTCCTATGGGTACTAATTGTGCACCCCTGGTCGCCGATTTGTTTTTGTACTGCTATGAAAGAGACTTTATGTTGAGTCTCTCTGAAGAGAAACAACAAGATGTTATAGTCGCATTTAATAATACTTCCAGATACCTTGATGATATTTTTAATTTAGATAATCCTTATTTTGATCAAATGGTGTCTGACATTTATCCGCATGAACTACAACTTAATAAAACGAACTCTTGAAATTTTAGTACATCATTTTTTGGACCTTCATATTACTATCAACAACAATTCTATTCACACGAAAAATTTATGATAAAAGATGACTTTGACTTTTGTATAGTTAATTATCCACATTTGGATGGAGACGTACCCAATGCAACATCCTACGGGGTTTATGTTTCTCAGTTAATTAGATTCGCTAGAGCTTGTAACAACGTAAAGGATTTCAACGAGCGGAATATTTTTTTATTACCAGCAAGCTTCTAAAACAGGGCTACCGCTATCATAAATTACGGAAATATTTTACTAAATTTTACAATCGTAACTTTGATTTAATTTCTAAATTCAATAGTGATTTAAAAACTCTTCTGCGACAAGGGATTAGCCAGCCTGGTTTTTTATGGCGATGTGGTTTTATAAACTTCGTAAGATTTTGGGTCATGGTAATTTTTTCTGCTGTTTTTACTAAAATCATTAAACGTTTTATTAAAAGAGGTTATGACCCTACTATTTTAAGACATACTGCATGTTTAGTGTTCAACCCTTTTACAGTTGGACACTACGCTTTCCTCTTTTGATTGCATCTGACGGACCAAGTGGGAGACTCTATGATGGATAGTTCGTAAAGCCCTTTGGGACTGAATTGTCTTAATGTTCGTCTTCTGCCTTGCTTCGTCGGGCCCTTGTAGGTGATTTTCTTGTTGCTCTGTCTTCCTTTAGGACATTGAGTACTTTTGTTATGGTCATTGGGTTTACTTTTATATGTTTCTACATGATCATTTTAGTGTTTTACTTATTTAACCTTTTGTAACCATGACAACTGTTAGAATTTCACTTGGCGGGGATTCATTTTATTTACACTGTCTCGTTTATAGGAACATGGTGGGGCTAAGAGCGAGGTTTGGTGCACCATTAACCGGTTTAAACTCCCCAGCAGTCATTATACAATGTTTTACATAATATTTTAAGCCTATTATAGCATTCGGCACGATATGGCCAGTTATGTGTTGACGTGCCGTAAAATCCAAACAAGATCAAGTCATTATTATGCTGCTGACCGTTCCAAGGCGGCGCCCCACTGTGTTCCTCGGATGTATGTCTATGTTGTTTCATACTGTTTTGGTGACACTTTTGCTTGTGTCCCTTGTTGTTTTCTCGTCTACGGTAACCTCCTCTTTTGGGTACCTCTACGTGGTGAGGAGGAGTAACATATGTCCGTTATGGGGGTGCGCTGCTGTGCGCCTGTATGACGGACATATGGCCAACAACCAGACTGCCTGTTTGCCGTGGGCAGCGTCCCGTAACCTAGAAAAGAGGGTCCTGGTAGTTGAAGGATACCCAGGGATCTCCAGTACTCCTAACACACTGCTTTGGCCTCTGCTTTAGGGTAGACGGGTGACCAAGTGAGCCCGGCTTTGGTCAATCGGCTGGTCATGCCTTGCCCTTGGATATATATTTCTTAAATACTTGAAAATTTCATTGAACTTACACGGTCCCGAAATGAATACAATTCAATGCACACAAATTATTTAAAATAAAAAAAATCTGAGTTTAAATTTTTATTCCTACTTGTGTTTCTCGTATACCTTTTATTCCTACTGAAACTGCTATGATGGGTGTCGTTATGTTAAAACAATATTTCATATATGCATTATAAATACAGTATAACATATCCAAGAAGGCGGTGGCTAATGGGCTAATTGTGTAGGTTGTAAATATTTGCAATTTATGCGAGTATATCTCTCTGGTATCCTTGATGTGCGGAGACTGGATATCCGTCTCCATCGCACATCCCATGTTGGAGTCCGAGGTGGCTGGGGAACCCGGGAGACGAATTTTGATAACTTTAATCATGGATATACAAACAAAAAAAACGAAAATCGCAAGAAGATTCAAGTGGTAACATTTCATTTGATGGAAGTTTTTCCCCGTTTTCTAATAATCAAATCAAACGGCTCCAAATCACTTACTGAACTTAGCCCCTTCATTATAGAAAAACAACTTTCGGCTTTAATTGGAACACCTAAATCTTGTCAAGAAACTCCGCAATGGAGGACTCTTGATAGAGGTAGAGCGGAAACAACAATCAGACATTATTCTGAAATGTACCAGCTTTTTTAACATTGACACAACTGCCACACCACACCAGTCTCTAAACTCCAGCAAGGGCGTCATCAGATGTTCTGACCTTGCTGGAATGCTAGAAGCAGATATTGCTGAAGAGTTAAAATCACAGCAGGGTGTCAAATGTCAAGCGCATTCAGTCTACAAGAGATGGTAAACGACTGCCAACGAATAGCCTTATTCTAACATTCTCCACAACCCATTCTCCCATCATCGATACGAGTAGGTTACCTTAACGTTCGCGTTGCGGTTTACATTTCCAAACCCAATGCAATGTTACAAATGCTACAAATTTGGTCACCATGAATCAAACTGCGTTAGGCAGACTATTTGCCGCAGATGTAGCTCAAACCATGACAAAAATGAGACTTGTAACGTTCCTGTTAAATGTGCAAATTGTGGAGGAGAGCATTACGCCACCTCCCGGTCATGCCCCTTGTGGTTAAAGGAAAAAGAAATTCTTCGTCAGAAGTATACGCAAAATATTTCCTTTCAAGATGCACGAAAGCTTGTTTGAATCACAAGGACCAAAACAACTGTCGTATTCAGCTGTAGTTAAAAAGTCTGTTAAGATGGTTGACTCTGCAGTACAGGTCAACTTATGTCAATGCCCCCCAATTAAGTTACCATTACCTACAAAGCATACAGCTTCACAAAGTAAGCAGTCTACCTCTGTGCAGACTCAGTCACCATTAAAGTCTTCTCCAAAGAAGCAAACCGCAAACATTCAAATAGCATTCTTCTGAGAAAGTTATTCAAAAACAATCGCCTAAAGAGCGAATTGTCATCACAGATCGGTTGAAAAAAAGCAATGCGGAACCCGATCAACACAAAAAATCGGTTCGATCCACTTCACGACACCCAATTGATGGAGGATGAGGATCTTTACCTCTCCCCTCCCCCAACTCCGAATAGCAGAAGTCCAATAAAGTTTCCTAAATGATATAAATATTCTTTAAAATGGATAATAGAAGTCATTCTATCCTACAATGGAATTGCCGAGGTCTTAAGTCAAATTATAATGATCTACTTTTACTATTATCAAAATTCTCTCCAAATGTATTATGTCTTCCGGAGACTATGTTATCTTCTAAAGATAATATCTCTATAAAAGATTATACACTTTATAATTATATATGCACTAGTAACGCCAGAACATCAGGTGGTACAAGCATTGCTATCGCAAATTGCATTCCTCAAGTAGAATTAAAACTTAACACAAGATTACAAGCTTTAGCTGTGCAGGTGACCTTACATCGACCACTAACAATTTTGTTCTTTATACCTTCCTCCAAATTTAACGGTAACAAGTGATGAACTTGAAAGTATTGTTCGGCAATTACCATCACCTTTCCTTTTGTTAGGCGACTTTAATGCTCACAATCCTATGTGGGGCAGTACATCTACAAATAATAAGGGTAACATAACTGAAAAATTGATAGGTAACTTTCAGGCTTTGTTTATTAAACAATCGGTCACCTACATATTTACATCCAGCTACAGGTACGTTTTCTTGCATCAACCTCTCGATTGTCCACTCTGCTATATACTTGGACTTCGATTGGAAAGTTTTAGATGACCAGTACGGCAGTGATCATTATCCATTGTTACTTACATCAAATGACTCTATACCAGATGAAGGACGTCAAATTTTTAAATTTAAGAAAGCAGATTGGGAAACATTTGCTAGGCTCTGTTCTATTGATCTAACAAAAAATGAATTTGATGTCACCTCTGATGATATAGCTGAAACTTTCTCTTCAGCATTACATACGATTGCTTGCAAAGTTATTCCATTAAAAAAAAAATAATAAAGTAAACAAAATCAAAAAACCATGGTTTAACGATGAATGTAAAAAAGCCGTTCGTATACGTAAAGCTTCACTCAAAAAAGTTTGAACATAGACCTACAACAGAAAACCTTGAAAATTATAGAATATTTAGAGCCAAAGCTAGAAGATCAGTGCGTCAATCTAAACGCCAATCATGGCAATCTTATGTTTCAAATGTTAATTCAAATACTCCTATTAGGAAAGTCTGGGATGCAGTACGAAAAATAAGTGGTAAGTATAAAAAGAGCCCAACTGTTCACTTAAAAACTGGTGATGGCCAATATGCCAAAACAAAAACAGATATTGCAGAAACTTTGGCTAAAACGTTTGAAAAGAACTCTTCTTCAAGCAATTATTCAAATACATTTCAACAACATAAATGTAAAGCTGAGAAAGAGTATATTAATTTTACTTCAACAAACGACGAAGACTATAATTCCCTTTCTCTATTGATGACTTAATTTATTCAATCAAAACTGCAAAAGATAGTGCTGCAGGCCCGGACGAAATTTACTACCAGTTTCTTAAAACATTTACCACCCCAATCCCTAGACTTGCTTCTTGAAATTTTTAACAAAATTTGGGTATCTGGTGAATTTCCCAACACTTGGAAGAATGCGTTGATTATTCCTATCCCTAAACCTGGAAAAGATTCAACTGACCAACAAATTATCGTCCAATTTCACTTACAAGTTGCCTCTGCAAAACATTCGAGAGAATGATAAATAATCGGTTAGTTTGGTATCTAGAAAATAATGGAATTATCACTAATTTTCAGTCAGGTTGTTTTCGTAAACAGCGAAGTACAAAACGATCATCTTGTACGACTTGAGACTTTTATTAGAGAAGCCTTTGTAAATAAACAACACCTGGTATCAAATTTCTTTGATCTTGAGAAGGCTTACGACACTACTTGGAAATATGGTATCCTAAAAGATCTAAAGGATGCTGGACTTAATGGCAGACTTCCCCTTTTCATTTCTGGATTTTTAAACGATAGGCACTTTAAAGTAAGACTTGGTTCAACTTTTTCTCAAGACACCAACAAGAACAAGGTGTTTTCTCAAGGAAGCATACTTTCTGTTACACTTTTTGGCCTTAAAATAAACAATATTGCTAGCGCTCTTACACCAGGCATAGATTGTTCTCTATGTAGACGATTTTCTTATCTGCTATCGATCGAAAAGTATGAGAACAATTGAACGGCAACTTCAACAAAATTTAGATAAAAAATTCAGAAGTGGGCAATAGAAAATGGGTTTAAATTTTCAAAGTCAAAAACTCAATGTGTTCATTTCTGTCGACTGCGAAAACAACATAATGACCCTGAACTTTACATATCTGGTTCTAAAATTCCAGTAGTTGATGAAGCTAAGTTTCTAGGAATTATATTTGATAAAAAAACTTTCTTTTATACCACATATTTAAACATTTGAAAACTAAATGCCTAAAAGCTTTAAAATTTACTTAAGGTTTTATCAAGTACAAATTGGGGATCAAATTCTTCCACATTACTGAAATTATACAGAAGTCTTGTTCGATCAAAATTAGATTATGGTTCTGTTAGTATATGGGTCTGCAAGAAAATCATATCTTCAAATGCTAGATTACCATACATCACCAGGGTTTACGTTTAGCTTTAGGTGCTTTTTGCACCTCACCTTTAGAAAGTCTATATGCTGAAGTTGGGGAACCATCGCTTCATCTCCGTCGAAAAAAACTGTCACTTCAATATGCAAGTAGAATTTCATCTCATTGCAAAAATCCAGCAAAAATATTATTTTCAAACTAAGTTATACTGAAAAATTTGTTAACAAACCAAAGGAAATTAAACCATTAGGCCTTCGTTTAAAAGATGATTTAGATAAACTTAATATTCATCCAGACAGTATCCTTCAAAATGACGATGAGGATGTTCCACCTTGGACTTATAATTCCCCGTAAATAAATATTATCCTTTCAAATATAAAAAAGGCATCAAATTCACCTGAATATTTCAAAGAGAAGTTTCTTGCAATTAAGGAAGAACATGAAGATTTTATACATATTTATACGGACGGTTCAAAAGAAGGTTGCAAAGTAGGTGCGGCTGTGTTTGAAAATAATTTTACATCTAGTATGAGGTTACCAGATAATGCATCAATTTTTACTGCTGAAGCAAAAGCTATCGATTTAGCATTGTCATACATAGCACAGCATACCCACGATAAATTTGTGATATTTTCTGACTCTCTTTCTGTTATTGGGGGCGTGGACGGTAACTTGCACTTTCCAGTACCGTCCATGAACAGGCTCAAACCGAGCCTGCAACATTTTCAATTTTGCCGTGTTGGGCTTTCTTTAGGGATTCTTTTTTATCTATTTTATGATCACATCCGTGTTATTTGTGCCGTGTGGCGGCTGTAAAAAGTCTCCCCGTACATTTAATCAATGATGTTATATTTTCGATCCTTGAAGATCGTTCAGCACGACATTATTGTTGTGCTTGTGGTATATTTAGTTTCAATTTTTCGGCATTTTCTAGTTGGGTGGTTCCAATATTCCTACTTGAATAATGTTGAATCACCCTTAGGATATGTTGCCTGCATTTTAAATTTGTCTTTTGACGTCTTATCTGTGATACGCAGGCTTCATAACCTCTGATCCCCTTTCGAAATTCCATTTTATTTAGTTCCGCCCATTGTTTTCTCGTTTAGGGCACACGCTTTTTATTACTTGGGGACCATACGCCGCTTTTCATGGAATGGCACGGAAGTGTCACATTGAAGGTTCCATGATAACCGCCGTATGAACACATCTGCGGATGTTTCTAAATTCAAACTTTTACCATTTCATGTTTAAATGTTGAATTCTGCTTAAGCCGGTGCTAGGGGGCGTGGACGGTAACTTGCACTTTCCAGTACCGTCCATGAACAGGCTCAATCAAACCGAGCCTGCAACATTTTCAATTTTGCCGTGTTGGGCTTTCTTTAGGATTCTTTTTTATCATATTTATGATCACATCCGTGTTATTTGTGCCGTGTGGCGGCTGTAAAAAAGTCTCCCCGTACATTTAATCAATGATGTTATATTTTCGATCCTTGAAGATCGTTCAGCACGACATTATTTGTTGTGCTTGTGGTATATTTTAGTTTTCAATTTTTCGGCATTTTCTAGTTGGGTGGTTTCCAATATTCCTACTTGAATAATGTTGAATCACCCTTTAGGATATGTTGCCTGGCATTTTAAATTTGTCTTTTGACGTCTTATCTGTGATACGCAGGCTTCATAACCTCTGATCCCCTTTCAAAATTCCATTTTATTTAGTTCCGCCCATTGTTTTCTCGTTTAGGGCACACGCTTTTTATTACTTGGGGACCATACGCCGCTTTTCATGGAATGGCACGGAAGTGTCACATTGAAGGTTCCATGATAACCGCCGTATGAACACATCTGCGGATGTTTCTAAATTCAAACTTTTACCATTTCATGTTTAAATGTTGAATTCTGCTTAAGCCGGTGCTAGGGGGCGTGGACGGTAACTTGCACTTTTCCAGTACCGTCCATGAACAGGCTCAATCAAAAACCGAGCCCTGCAAAACATTTTCAATTTTGCCGTGTTGGGCTTTCTTTAGGGATTCCTTTTTTATCTATTTTTTTTAATATCCATTAAAAATAAAAATCTGACAATATCATGGTAAAGAAACTTCTTTTTACGATTTCATGATATACTAAAAACAAAATATCTTAAATTATATTGGATTCCAAGCCATGTAGGAATACGAGGAAATGAAAAAGCAGATGCTTTAGCTAAACAATCATTAAATTTTCAAAAAAACTGACTTATTGTTACCTGCTTGTGATTTTAGACCGGCTATAAATAAACTCGTATCAGCTGAATGGAAAGCAAATTGGGACAATGCCGTTTTTAATAAACTCACGATATAAACCCATCTCTTGATATGTCACCATCTCTATCTCTGTCAAGCCGCCGTGATCAAACAGTTCTTCTTCGATGCCGAATTGGACACACTAAAATTACCCACTCTTATCTCCTCACAAATGACAATGCCCCTTTCTGTGTAGGTTGTAATGAAAATTTTATTGTCAAGCATTTTCTTCTTGAATGTCATGATTTTTCACAGGCCCGTAATAGATTTTATTCTGTAAATTCACTCAAAGAACTTTTTAATACAATTCCATCAAAAAACATAATTGATTATTTAAAAGAGATAAACTTGTATTCTAGGATCTAACTGGCTCATTTCTATTGTCATTTACAATTTTTTACATAATATTTTAAGCCTATTATAGCATTCGGCACGATATGGCCAGTTATGTGTTGACGTGCCGTAAAAATCCAAACAAACAAACAAACAAAAGTCTACGGTTAGTATCTTCCCCATTGCCTCTAGTTTTTACTTCTTTGATTAACCCCCCCCCCCCCTTCCCCCGGTCTCCTGTCCCCTTCCCCTTTGTGGGCCTATTATTATTTTCTTTGAATTCCTAATCAGTTACAAATTATTTATCATTTTATGATTAACGTGTCGTTGCCCTGTCCTTTTTATGTTTGGGGTCCGCCTGGGCTCCTTGCCATTGGTTCTTGTTGCTGGGTCATGGGGGGGGGGGTTGCGTTCATTGAACGCCGCCTTTCCTTGTTGATCTTGTTTTTCATATATAATATTGTTTCAATGACAAATGTATGGTTATATCTTATATAATACTAATTATATAATGAATATGTCAGACAGCAGAAAAGCCTACACGTAAGATACTGTTGGTGTGCTGGTATTAATGGTACTGACAATCACAATCCGACAAAAAATTGTCTTCCCTTACAAAAACACCCAAAATTGCACTACTTACGTCTCGTTCTTTCAAGAGGTGTCCACCAGGCCGTCCACGGACCCCAATCCGATTGATTGTAATCCCTGGCACCGCCCTCTGATGTAAGGGGCGGGCAGCAAGCCGCTTGATGCCCGGCTCCCGTGAGACCTGGTGGTGGGGCCTCCGTCCTTCTCGGTTCCCCATTGAAAACCTGTCCTGCAGTCTCTCTCTGAAAAGAAATTCATAGATTAAATTAAAGTAAACACCAATTATGTCTCAATTGAAACGAAGACGGAGATCGATCAATTTGCAGATGAACAGTACAAATAGAGTTTAGAAATAAACGTACCTACCCATATTTCCAAACCAGAGCCTCTGCATAGGTCGCTGGGTCCCCTCCAGTGGAAGCGTATTTGGGGTACGGTGGCCGCCCTCAGCTTGGCTGCATATTCCGGGGAGCCCTTCATCAACCCGTGCTTTCGAACCAGGTGCAAGTCCATTCTCATCGTACGGCTGGAGCAGACGGCGCCACACCTTCTGCCCCCCGTAGGTCCGCCTACTCCCCTCTGCTGCTGTGGGCTTCTTGGGGACCTCCGTCCCGGATGAACTTGCCTGAAGTGCCGAGCCATGTTAACAACGCTGGCTCGGCACCCCTCAAGCGGGCACGGGCGCTGTTGCTTTTTACCCTGAAATGAAAGGAAACATTGCTATAGTCGGTATGATTTTATAAGTCTACAATAAAAAAATTCGTTAAATTATTAAGTCGACGATCCATTTTGTATACACACCACAATCAAGTTATCAAATCATCATAACAAGTCTACAATCACAAAATCACTGAATAACATATTCTTCAATAGATAAATACAGAATCCCTATAGAAAGCCCAACACGGCAAAATTGAAAATGTTGCAGGCTCGGTTTGATTGAGCCTGTTCATGGACGGTACTGGAAAGTGCAAGTTACCGTCCACGCCGATCCCTTTACTATAATCTGGTTAAGTTTACAATCACGTATTAAATTATTATGTGTCACAAGTCTACATACATGCAGGTTCTTAAAAGTAACAAAACTCTTACCAGCTAAATCACCAGCTAAGCTGCCCGACTGCTGGAACAGCTCTATTGTCGTCCAGTCCCTCAACGGCCTTTCCTCCTCCACCACCTCCTTCGTCTCCTCAGCCTGCCCCTCAATCTCTGTAACGAAAGCAAGCTACATTAGGTACGAAAAGGGTAGCAGCAGCTGGTAAGTCATTGAAAACAGACATGCACAACAATGCATTCAATACATAAGTCTACTTTATGTGATCAAGTGTTTCTTACCCTCACGTTCCACCTCTTCATACTTCCTCTTTTTCACCTTCTTCGCCTTCTTCTTCTCCGCGGCCAACGTGTCTCCTGTCAAAAAATAGATAAATACAGAATCCCTAAAGAAAGCCCAACACGGCAAAATTGAAAATGTTGCAGGATCGGTTTGATTGAGCCTGTTCATGCCCACCGCCGCCGCCTCCTCCTCCTTGACCACCATCTCCTCTGACTCTCCCTGCCCCTGTCCGTCCTCCGCTGTCACCGCCGCCGCCATCGTCTCCTCTGCCTGCCCCTCAATCTCTGTAAAGAAAGCAAGCTACATTAGGTACGAACAGGGTAACAGCAGCTGGTAAGTCATTGAAAACAGACATACACAACAATGCATTCAATACATAAGTCTTACTTCATGTGATCAAATGTTTCTTACCCTCACGTTCCACCTCTTCATACTTTCCTCTTCTTCGCCTTCTTCGCCCTTCTTCTTCTCCGCGGCCAACGTTCTCTTCACCATCTCTATCTCTGTCAAACCACCTCGTGATCAAACAGTTCTTCTTCGATGCCCGAATTGGACACACTAAAATTACGCCACTCGTATTCTCCTCACAAATGACAATGCCCCTTTCTGTGCTAGGTTGTAATGAAAATTTTACTGTCAAGCATTTTTTCTTGAATGTCTGATTTTTCACAGGCCCGTAATAGAATTTTATTCTGTAAATTCACTCAAAGAACTGTTTTAATACAATTCCATCAAAAACATAATTGATTATTTAAAAGAGAAAAATTTGTATTTCTAGGATCTAACTTGCTCATTTCTATTGTCATTTACAATGTTTTACATAATATTTTAAGCCTATTTATAGCATTCGGCACGATATGGCCAGTTATGTGTTGACGTGCCGTAAAAATCCAAACAAAACAAAAAAAAACCTGTCATGCCCACCGCCGCCGCCGTCTCCTCTTCCTTCACACCATCTCCCCTGACTGTCCCTGCCCCTGCCCCTGTCCGTCCTCCGCTGTCAGCCGCCGCCGCCATCGTCTCCTCAGCCTGCCCCTTAATCCCTGTAAAGAAAGCAAGCTACATTAGTACGAACAGGGGTAACAGCAGCTGGTAAGTCATTGAAAACAGACATACACAACAATGCATTCAATACATAAGTCTACTTCATGTGATCAAATGTTCCTTACCCTCACGTTCCACCTCTTCATCTTTAGGGTACCTCTACGTGGTGAGGAGGAGTAACATATGTCCGTTATGGGGGTGCGCTGTTGTGCGCCTGTATGACGGAAACTTATGGCCAACACCCTACTGCCTGTTTTGCCGTGGGCAGGCGTCCCCGTAACCTAGAAAAGAGGTCCTTAGTTGAGGATACCAGGGTCTCCCAGTACTCCCAACCACCACTGCTTTGAGCCTTGATTTAGGGTATAGGCGGGTGGCCAAGCGAGCCCGGCGTTTTTTTGGTCAATCGGCTGGTCATGCCTTGCCCTTGGGGATATATATTTCAAATCAAAATTGCAGATTCTCGAACTTACACGCGTCCCGAAATGAATTTACAATTTAAAGCAACATATTTGATTCCTACTTGTGATTCTTAGTATACCTTTCAATTCCTACTAAAACTGTAATTATCCCGTGCCGTTAATTAACAACAATCTTTCACATTTGCATTATAATACAGTATAACATATCCCAAGAAGCGGCGGTTGGCTAATGGCTAATTGTGTAAATTGTAATTATTTACAATCTATACGAGTATATCTCTCTGGTAGCCTTGTTGTGCGGAGACTGGATATCCGTCTCCATTCGCACATCCCCATGTTGGAGTCCGAGTGGCTGGGGAACCCGGGAGACGAATTTTTCATATCTTTATCATGGATTCCCAAACCAAAAAACGAAAATCGCCAAAGAAGATTCAATTTGTATTCGATTTTGGGTTGATGGAAGTTTTCCCCGTTTTCTGATAATTAAATATAATAAGCTCAAAATCACTAACTGAACTTAGCCCTTTCATTATAGAAAAACAACTTTCAGCTTTAAATTGGTACGCCTAAATCTGTCAAAAAACTCCGCAATGGTGGACTCTTGATAGAGGTAGAGCGACAGCAACAAGCAGAAAATATTTTGAAAAAGCACAACCTTCTTCAATATCGATTTCAACTGCGCGCGCCTCACCAGCTCTGAACTCCAGCAAGGGCTTATTCAAAATGTTTGCTTAAAACCTTTGCTTGAATGGCAGAGGAAATGATATTTGCTGAATAGTTAAAATCGCAGCAAGTTTCAAATATCAAGCGCATTTATTCTTACAAGCAGATGGTATAACAGGTGCCAACGAAGTACAGAAACTATATAGTCTAACACATTCTACTACAACCCAGTTTCTCCAATCATACGGATTGCGAGTAGTAACCTTAAAGTTCGCGTTGTGGTTAACATTCCAAACCCAATGCAATTTACAAATGACCACTTCAAATTTTTGAGCTCACCATGATATCAAATTAGACAAGAGACCGTCACTATTATGGCCGCAGATGCAAGAAACCATGACAAAAATGAGATCTTGTAACGTTATTTCCGGTTGAAATGTGCCAAACTGTGGAGGAGAGCATTACGCAACACCTCCCGGTCATGTCCCCTTGTGGTTAAAGGAAAAAGAAATTCTACGTCAGAAGTATACGCAAAATATTTCCTTTCAAGATGCACGAAAAGCTTGTTGAAATACAAGGACCAAAACAACTGTCGTATTCAGCTGCAGTTACAAAGTCTGTTAAGATGGTTGACTCTGCAGTACAGGTCAACTTATGTCAATGCCCCCCAATTAAGTTACCATTACCTTCAAAGCATACAGCTTCACAAAGTAAGCAGTCTACCTCTGTGCAGACTCAGTCACCATTAAAGTCTTCTCCAAAGAAGCAAACCGCAAACATTCAAATAGCATCTTCTGAGAAAGTTATTCAAAAAAACAATCGCCTAAAGAGCGAATTGTCATCACAGATCGTTGAAAAAAGCAATGCGGAACCCGATCAACACAGAAAATCGGTTCGATCCACTTCACGACACCCAATTGATGGAGGATGAGGATCTTTTACCTCTCCCCTCCTCCAACTCCGAATAGCAGAAGTCCAATAAAGTTCCTAAATGATATAAATATTCTTTAAAATGGATAATAGAAGTCATTCTATCCTACAATGGAATTGCCGTGGTCTAAAGTCAAATTATAATGATTTACTTCTACTTTTATCAAAATTATCTCCAAATGTGTTATGTCTTCAGGAGACCATGTTATCTCCTAAAGATAATATCTCTATAAAAGGTTATACACTATATAACTATATATGCACTAGTAACGCCAGAAAACATCAGGTGGTACAAGCATTGCTATCGCAAATTGCGTTCCACAAAAAAGAACTAAAACTTAACACAAGATTACAAGCCACCAGCTGTGCAGGTGACCTTACATCGACCTCTAACAATTTGTTCTCTATACCTTTCTCCAAATATAACGGTAACAAGTGATGAGCTTGAGAGTATAGTTCGACAATTACCATCACCTTTCCTTCTCTCTTAGGCGACTTTAATGCTCATAATCCTAAGTGGGGCAGTTACATCTACAAATAACACGGGTAATATAACTGAAAAATTGATAGATAACTTTCAGCTTTGTTTATTAAACATTTGGTCACCTACATATTTATATCCAGCTACAGGTACGTTTTCTTGCATCGACCTCTCGATTGTCCACTCTGCTATATTCTTGGACTTCGATTGGAAAGTGTTAGATGACCAGTACGGCAGTGATCATTTTCCATTGTTACTTACATCAAATGACTCTATACCAGATGAAAGACATCAATTTTTTTAATTTAAGAAAGCAGATTGGGAAACATTTTCTAGGCTCTGTTCCATTGATCTAACAAAAAATGAATTTAATTTCACTTCTGCTGATATAGCTGAAACTTTTTCTTCAGCATTACATACTATTGCCTGCAAAGTTGTTCCATTAACAAAAAAATAATAGTAACAAAATCAAAAAGCCATGGTTTAACGATGAATGTAAAAAAGCTGTTCGCATACGTAAAGCTTCACTAAAAAAGTTTGAACATCGCCCTACAACAAACCTTGAAAAATTATAGAATATTTAGAGCTAAAGCTAGAATATTAATTCGTTTGTCTAAACGCCAATCCTGGCAATCATATGTTTCAAATATTAATTCAAATACTCCTATTAAGAAAGTCTGGGATGCAGTACGGAAAATAAGTGGTAAGTATAAAAAGAGTCCAATTGTTCACTTAAAAACTGGTGATGGCCAATATGCCAAAACAAAAACGGATATTGCAGAAACTTTGGCTAAAAACATTTGAAAAGAACTCTTCTTCAAACAATTATTCAAATGAATTTCAACAACACAAATGTAAAGCTGAGAAAGAACATATTAATTTTACTTCAAGAAATGACGAAGACTATAATTCCCTTTTCTCTATTGACGACTTAATTTATTCAATTAAAACTGCAAAAGACAGTGCTGCAGGCCCGGACGAAATTTACTACCAGTTTCTTAAACATCTACCGCCCCAATCTCTTGACTTGCTTCTTGAAATTTTTAACAGAATTTGGGTTTCTGGTGAATTTCCTAACACTTGGAAAAATGCGTTGGTTATTCCTATCCCTAAACCTGAAAAAGATTCAACTGACCCTACAAATTATCGCCCAATTTCACTAACAAGTTGCCTCTGCAAAACATTCGAGAGAATGATAAATAATCGGTTAGTTTTGGTATCTAGAAAAATAATGGAATTATTACTAATTTTCAGTCAGGTTTTCGTAAACAGCGAAGTACAAACGATCATCTTGTACGACTTGAAACTTTTATAAGAGAAGCCTTTGTAAATATAAAACAACACCTGGTATCAATTTTCTTTGATCTTGAGAAGGCTTACGATACTACTTGGAAATATGGTATCCTAAAAGATCTAAAGGATGCTGGACTTAAAGGCAGACTTCCTCTTTTCATTTCTGGATTTTTAAACGATAGGCACTTTAAAGTAAGACTTGGTTCAACTTTTTCTGAGGATCACCAACAAGAACATGGTGTTCCTCAAGGAAGCATACTTTCTGTTACACTTTTTGGCCTTAAAATAAACAATATTGCTAGCGCTCTTACACCAGGCATAGATTGTTCTCTATATGTAGATGATTTTCTTATCTGCTATCGATCGAAAAGTATGAGAACAAGTGAAAGGCAACTTCAACAAAATTTAGATCAAATCCAAAAGTGGGCAATAGAAAATGGTTTAAATTTTCAAAGTCAAAAACTCAATGTGTTCATTTTTTGTCGATTGCGGAAACACCATAATGACACTGAACTTTACATATCTGGTTCTAAAATTCCAGTAGTTGATGAAGCTAAGTTTTTAGGAATTATATTTGACAAAAAACTTTCTTTTATACCACATATTAAACATTTGAAAACTAAATGCCTTAAAGCTTTAAATTTACTTAAGGTTTTATCAAGTACAAATTGGGGATCAAATTCTTCCACATTACTGAAATTATACAGAAGTCTTATCCGATCAAAATTAGATTATGGTTCTGTAGTATATGGGTCTGCAAGAAAATCATATCTTCACATGCTAGATACCATACATCACCAGGGTTTACGGTTAGCTTTAGGTGCATTTCGCACCTCACCTGTAGAAAGTCTATATGCGGAAGCTGGGGAACCATCGCTTTATCTTCGTCGTAAAAAACTATCACTTCAATATGCAACTAGAATTTCATCTAATAGGAAAAATCCAGCTAAAAATATTATTTTCAAACCAAATTATACTGAAAAATTTGTTAACAAACCAAAGGAAATTAAACCATTAGGCCTTCGTTTAAAAGATGATTTAGATAAACTTAGAATTAATCCAGACACTATCCTTCAAAATGACGATGAGGATGTTCCACCTTGGACTTATAATTCCCCGGAAATAAATATAAACCTTTCAAATATAAAAAAGGCATCAAATTCACCTGAATATTTCAAAGAGAAGTTTCTAGCAATTAAGGAAGAACATGAAGATTTTATACATATTTATACGGACGGTTCAAAAGAAGGTTGCAAAGTAGGTGCGGCTGTGTTTGAAAATAATTTTACATCTAGTATGAGGTTACCAGATAATGCATCAATTTTTACTGCTGAAGCAAAAGCTATCGATTTAGCATTGTCATACATAGCACAGCATACCCACGATAAATTTGTGATATTTTCTGACTCGCTTTCTGTTTTAATATCCATTAAAAATAAAAAATCTGACAATATCATGGTAAAGAAACTTCTTTTTGCGATTTCATGATATACTAAAAACAAAATATGTTAAATTATATTGGATTCCAAGCCATGTAGGAATACGAGGAAATGAAAAAGTAGATGCTTTAGCTAAACAATCATTAAATTTTCAAAAAACTGACCTATTGTTACCTGCTTGTGATTTTAGACCGGCTATAAATAAACTCGTATCATCTGAATGGAAAGCAAATTGGGACAATGCCTTTTTTAATAAACTTCACGATATAAACCCATCTCTTGATATGTCACCATCTCTATCTCTGTCAAACCGCCGTGATCAAACAGTTCTTCTTCGATGCCGAATTGGACACACTAAAATTACCCACTTTTATCTCCTCACAAATGACAATGCCCCTTTCTGTGTAGATTGTAATGAAAATTTTACTGTCAAGCATTTTCTTCTTGAATGTCATGATTTTTCACAGGCCCGTAGTAGATTTTATTCTGTAAATTCACTCAAAGAACTTTTTAATACAATTCCATCAAAAAACATAATTGATTATTTAAAAGAGATAAACTTGTATTCTAGGATCTAATTGGCTCATTTCTATTGTCATTTACAATGTTTTTACATAATATTTTAAGCCTATTATAGCATTCGGCACGATATGGCCAGTTATGTGTTGACGTGCCGTAAAAATCCAAACACACACACACACACTCCTCCTCCTCCTGCAACACCATCTTCTCTGACTCGCCCTGCCCCTGTCCGTGCTCCTCAGCCTGCCCCTCAATCTCTGTAACGAAAGCAAGCTACATTAGGTACGAATAGGTCAACAACAGCTGATAAATGAAAACCGAGATACTCAACAATGCATTCAAAACAAAAATATTTGTTTAGTCTACTTTATGTGATCAAATGTTTCTTACTCTCAATTTCCACCGATTGCCCATTTCCCTTCCTTCTCCTGCGCCTCCTCTTCTTCTTCTTCTCCGCCCCTGTCATCTCCTCACCAACCACCGCCGTCTTGTCCTTCTCCTGCCCAACCAACACCGCCTCTCCCTGCTGCCCCTGCTCCGCCGCTGCCCTCCTCCTCGCCCTCCACCTCATCTTCCTTCCCCTCCTTCCTGCCAACGCCACACCCACCTCCGCCTCCTCCTGCCGCCTGTCCATCTCTGTAATCATTTAAAGCTATATTAAGATCGTCGGTAATGGTAACATTAACATAATCAACAATAAATTCAATATATGGAAGATAATATTTTTAGTCTACTTTTTGTGATCCAAATATGTCTTACCTGCTTCAACCTGCAACGCCGCTGCCTCCTCCCTCATCCTCTGCCTCCCCTTCTGCTCTTCTCTTTTCGAATACATCATTAGCATCTACGGATCACAGTGATATGTCTACCTATAAGCAAATACTTCGCCAGTATGTCGGGTGGTATTTGCGAGAAATACGCGGCCTTATATTCTTATTTGTTACCGACTACCGGCAGGCTAGCATCATCTATTTTTTTGTCCATGTGCAATTAATCGCTAAGAAGGGATGATCGTGCAAATAGTTTCCCAAACTGTCCGCAATAGGTTCCTATCCATGAAATCAGCAAGAGTTGCGATTAAAAAAAAGTGTGATAAGGTAAATGCTCACAAGGATAGACAAATAGGCAAAAATTCGTCGACGTAACGTTATGTGATCGGTCGACTTAATGTATTACCACTATTTCCCCCATATGTGATCGGTAGACCTAAGACACTTTCGACCACCGCCAGGCCGTCCAACGTCTCAGTCAGGTAATCGAGGGTGCTATCGACCAGTCTCACTGTCGAGCTTGAGCTGGCCCCACTCCCGGGACGCTCTTGCCAAAAATGCGCTTTTTTTCCAATCGTCACCGGTATTCGGAAGGTTGGGGTCGGTGTATGGTACGGTCCGATCCGACTGCCCGAGACCTTTCCAACGCGCCCTCGATCCCCGAGCTGGCCCGTTCCGTTCTCGCTCGGCACCCGATTAACCTACTTGTGTCTATGTGTGATCGGTATACTTATGATATAACTGGAACCACCACGGCCACTGATCTGCTCTGTCCTCCATGCACTTCATCTGACGAGTGTTTGAACATTGCGGACACCATGCGTGCCTTTACTGACCTTCAGTTGTACAGTATAAGAAGTCAACCTCCTTTCACCGATCTCAGACTCTGTCACACATCGTCGCACTTGAACCCCATTAGTGGACATCGACTCGTACTTATCATCCTCGATATCTCTGTGTGTGATCGGTAGACTTAGACACTGTCGACTCTCGCGCTCGGTCGAATGACTACTGAACCGGGACTCGATCGCGGCGCGATAGACCCGTCTGACTGTCGAGCTTCTGCTGGCCGCATTCGCGGCACGCACTGACTGAAAATGCGCGTTTTTGTCAATCGTCACCGGTATTCGCAAGGCGGGGGTGGTGTTTGGTACGGTCCGATCCGACTTGCCGAGACGTTTCCAACGCGCCCCCGATCATTCAGCTGGCTCTTCCCGTTCCGGCTCGACGCACGAAAAACCTCCTTTATTTGTATGTGATCGGTAGACCTAAGACACTTTCGACCACCGCCAGGCCGTCCAACGTCTCAGTCAGGTAATCGAGGGTGCGATCGACCAGTCTCACTGTCGAGCTTGAGCTGGCCCCACTCCCGGGACGCTCTTGCCAAAAATGCGCGTTTTTGTCAATCGTCACCGGTATTCGCAAGGCGGGGGGTGGTGTTTGGTACGGTCCGATCCGACTTGCCGAGACCTTTCCAACGCGCCCCCGATCATTCAGCTGGCTCTTCCCGTTCCGGCTCGACGCACGAAAAACCTCCTTTATTTGTATGTGATCGGTAGACCTAAGACACTTTCGACCACCGCCAGGCCGTCCAACGTCTCAGTCAGGTAATCGAGGGTGCGATCGACCAGTCTCACTGTCGAGCTTGAGCTGGCCCCACTCCCGGGACGCTCTTGCCAAAAATGCGCATTTTTGTCAATCGTCACCGGTATTCGCAAGGCGGGGGGTGGTGTTTGGTACGTTCCGATCTGACTTGCCGAGACCTTTCCAACGCGCCCTCGAACATTCAGTTGGCTCTTCCCGTTCCAGCTCGGCTCACAAATAAAGCTCATTTTAGTAACAAAATATTGAAAAACAGAATCCCTAAAGAAAGCCCAACACGGCAAAATTGTAAAATGTTGCAGGCTCGGTTTGATTGAGCCTGTTCATGGACGGTACTGGAAAGTGCAAGTTACTGTCCACAAGTCGACAGAACCGAATATTCTTTTTGTTGTTCACAAGATCAAATGCGTATTACACATGACAGGCTGGTAGCAGAAGCAGAAATGTTGGAACGTTGGAGAGATGATGACCGTACGAATGGGACGTAAACGCTGCTCTTCTGACTTGGCTACCCACCTCTCACAGTGTATGATAGAGTGTGATAAGTCTATGGATCACAATACTTTTTCAAGTAAATTGCGTATCAAGAAATAACTGACGGATGTAAGAAGACGGCACATAAGGCACACAATTCGTATTATATTCGCGCCAACATGACATTGAAAAGCGGCCGCAATCTTTATTAGCAAAGACCAGACACTCCTGTAAGTAAGTCTACGCTCACAATACTTTTTCAAGTAAATTGCATATCAAGAAATAACTGACGGATGTAAGAAGACGGCACATAAGGCACACAATTCGTATTATATCCGCGCCAACATGACATTGAAAAGCGGCCGCAATCTTTGTTAGCAAAGACCATACACTCCTGTAAGTAGACCGGGGATAGAGTGCTATAAGTCTACGTTCACAATACTTTTTCAAGTAAATTGCGTATCAAGGAAAAACTGACGACTGAAAGAAGACGGCGCATTCGGCACACACTGAGCATTATATTTGCGCCAACATGACATTGAAACGAGGCCGCAATCTTTGTTAGAAAAGACCAGACACTCCGGTAAGTAGACTGGGAAAAGTATGTTATAAGTCTACGATCGCGATCGTATTTTGTTTTAAAGAGTGATCGTCCACTTTACTTATTTTCGACAAACGGGATCATCTGGAGTGTCCACGAAAATATCTTGGCGATAAAATCTGACGAACGGAACATGGTTTTCATTTCAAGTTGATGCCTGCAATGGGAGATGAGGATCACATCAAAATCGACCTTTTTACAATTAGTCCCCTTTCCGAACGTTCCAGCTTGGATATTTCGGGTGTGATCGAGAAGACCGAAATTTTACAGTCCATGTGGAAGTCTCAGCACTCTGCGTTTTAAATTCGATTTTTTACGATTTTTCTCCGGTGACAGAGTTGAATAGGTCGACAGGCATTTTAAGGAAGAAAAATATTTGTTTAGTCTAGTCTACTATATGTGATCAAATGTTTCTTACTCTCAATTTCCACCGATTGTCCATTGCCCTTCCTTCTCCTGCGCCTCCTCTTCTTCTTCTCCGCCCCTGTAATCTCCTCACCAACCGCCGCCGTCTTCTCCTTCTCCTGCCCAACCAACACCGCCTCTCCCTGCTGCCCCTGCTCCGCACTAGCCGCTGCCCTCCTCGCCCTCCACCTCATCTTCCTTCCCTTCCTTCCTCCCAACGCAACACCAACCTCCGTCTCCTCCTGCCGCCCGTCCATCTCTGTAATCATTTAAAGCTATATTAGGATCGTCGGTAATGGTAACATTAACATAATCAACAATAAATTCAATATATGGAAAATAATATTTTAAGTCTACTGTTTGTGATCCAAATATGTCTTACCTGCTTCCACCTCCAACGCCGCAGCCTGATCCCTCATCCTCTTCCTCTCCTTCTGCTCTTCTCGTTTCGAATACATCATTAACAAGTAAAATGTTTTCTGCCAGTACGTCGGGTGATATTTGCGAGAAATACGCGGCCTTATATCCTTATTTGTTACCGACTACCGGCAGGCTAGCATCATCTATTTTTTTGTTCATGTGCAATTAATCGCTAAGAGGATGATCGTGCAAGTAGTTTCCCAAACTGTCCGCACAAGGTTCCTATCCATGTTATCAGCAAGAGTTGCGATAAAAAAAAAGTGTGATAAGGTAAATGCTCACACTGATAGACAAATAGGCAAAAATTCGTCGGCGTAACGTTATGTGATCGGTCGACTTAAGATATTACCACTATTTCCCCACGTGTGATCGGTAAACTTATGAGAGAAATGGAACCCCCATATGTGATCGGTAGACTTAGACACTGTCGACTCTAGCGCTCGGTCGTATGACTACTGAACCGGGACTTGATTGCGGCGCGATGGACCCGTCTGAATGTCGAGCTTCTGCTGGCCGCATTCGCGGGACGCGCTGACCGAAAATGCGCGTTTTTGTCAATCGTCACCGGTATTCGCAAGGTGAGGGGTGGTGTTTGGTACGGTCCGATCCGACTTGTCGAGACCTTTCCAACGCGCCCCCGATCATTCAGTTGGCTCTTCCCGTTCCGGCTCGGCGCACGAAAAACCTCCTTTATTTGTATGTGATCGGTAGACCTAAGACACTTTGGACCACCGCCAGGCCGTCCGACGTCTCAGTCAGGTAATCGAGGGTGCGTCGACCAGTCTCACTGTCGAGCTTGAGCTAGCCCCACTCCCGGGACGCTCTTGCCAAAAATGCACTTTTTGCCAATCGTCACCGGTATTCGCAAGGTGGGGGTCGGTGTTTGGTACGGTCCGATCCGACTGCCCGAGACCTTTCCAACGCGCCCTCGATCACCGAGCTGGCCTGTTCTCGCTCGGCACCCGATTAACCTACTTGTGTCTATGTGTGATCGGTATACTTATGATATAACTGGAACCACCACGGCCACTGATCTGCGCTGGCCTCCATGCACTTCATCTGACGAGTGTTTGAACATTACGGACACCATGCGTGCCTTTACTGACCTTCAGTTGTACAGTACAAGAAGTCAACCTCCTTTCACCGATCTCAGACTCTGTCACACATCGTCGCACTTGAACCCCATTAGTGGACATCGACTCGTACTTATCAGCCTCGATATCTCTGTATGTGATCGGTAGACTTAGACACTGTCGACTCTCACGCTCAGTCGAATGACTACTGAACCGGGACTCGATTGCGGCGCGATGGACCCGTCTGACTGTCGAGCTTCTGCTGGCCGCATTCGCGGGACGCGCTGACCGAAAATGCGCGTTTTTGTCAATCGTCACCAGTATTCGCAAGGTGAGGGGTGGTGTTTGGTACGGTCCGATCCGACTTGTCGAGACCTTTCCAACGCGCCCCGATCATTCAGCTGGCTCTTCCTGTTCCGGCTCGGTGCACGAAAAACCTTTATTTGTATGTGATCGGTAGACCTGTCAAGCTTCTGCTGGCCGCATTCGCGGGACACGCCTACCGAAAATGCGCGTTTTTGTCAATCGTCACCGGTATTAGCCAGGTGAGGGGTGGTGTATGGTACGTTCCGATCCGACTTGCCGAGACCTTTCCAACGCGCCCTCGATCATTCAGCTGGCTCTTCCCGTTCCGGCTCGGCTCACAAATAAAGCTCATTTTAGTACCAAAATAATATAGAGAAAAACAGAATCCCTAAAGAAGGTCCAACACAACACAATCGAAAATGTTGCAGGTTCGGTTTGATTGAGCCTGTTCATGGACGGTATTGGAAAGTGCAAGTTACCGTCCACGCCCCCTAGCACCGGCTTAAGCAGAATTCAACATGTAACACGAACATGGTGAAATTTTGAATTTAGAAACATCTGCAGATGTGTTCATACGGCGGTTATCATGGAACCTTCAATGTTACACAGTAGTGCCATTCCATGAAAAGCGGCGTATGGTCCCCAAGTAAAAAAATGCTTTTGCCCTAAACGAGAAAACAATGGGCGGAACTAAATAAAATGGAATTTTGAAAGGGGATCTGAGGTTATGAAGCCTGCATATCACAGATAAGACGTCAAAAGACAAATTTAAAAAGCAGGCAACATATCCTAAGGGTGATTATACAGTATTCAAGCAGGAATAGTGGAACCACCCAAGATGAAAATGTCCAACAAGTCGACAGAACCGAATATTTTTTTTTGTTTTTCACAAGATCGAATGCGTATTACACATGTCAGGCTGTAGCAGGAGCAGAAATTTTGGTACGTTGGAGAGATGATGACCGTACGAATGGGACGTAAACGCTGCTCTTCTGACTTGGCCACCCACCTCTCACAGTATATGATAGAGTGTGATAAGTCTATGGATCACAATACTTTTTCAAGTAAATTGCGTATCAAGAAATAACTGACGGATGTAAGAAGACGGCACATAAGGCACATAATTCTTATTATATTCGCGCCAACATGACATTGAAAAGCGGCCGCAATCTTTGTTAGCAAAGACCAGACACTCCTGAAAGTAGACCGGGGATAGAGTGTTATAAGTCTACGGTCACATTATATTGAAAAATTTGTTAACAAACCAAAGGAAATTAAACCATTTGGCCTTCGTTTAAAAGATGATTTAGATAAACTTAAAATTAATCCACACAGTATCCTTCAAAATGACGATGAGGATGTTCCACCTTTGGACTTATAATTCCCCAAAAATAAATATTAACCTTTCAAATATAAAAAAGTCATCAAATTTACCTGAATACTTCAAAGAGAAGTTTCTAGCAATTAAGAAAGAACATGAAGATTTTATACATATTTATACGGACGGTTCAAAAAAGAAGGTTGCAAAGTAGGTGCGGCTGTGTTTGAAAATAATTTTACATCTAGTATGAGGTTACTAAATAATGCATCAATTTTTACTGCTATAGCAAACACTATCAATTTAGCATTGTCATACATAGCATTGCATACCCACGATAAATTTGTGAAATTTTCTGACTCGCTTTCTGTTTTATTATCCATTAAAAATAAAAAATTTGACAATATCATGGTAAAGAAACTTCTTTTACGATTTCATGATATACTAAAAACAAAATATGTTAAATTATATAGGATTCCAAGTCATGTAGGAATACGAGGAAATGAAAAAGTAGATGCTTTAGCTAAACAATCATTAAATTTGAAAAAAAACTGACTTATTGTTACCTGCTTGTGATTTTAGACCGGCTATAAATAAACTCGTATCATCTGAATGGAAGGCAAATTGGGACAATGCCGTTTTTAATAAACTTCACGATATAAACCAATCTTTTGATGTGTCACCATCTCTATCTCTGTCAAACCGCCGTGATCAAACAGTTCTTCTTCGATGCCGAATTGGACACACTAAAATTACCTACTCTTATCTCCTTACAAATGACAATGCCATTTTCTGTGTAGGTTGTAATGAAAAGTTTACTGTCAAGCATTATCTTCTTGAATGTCATGATTTTTCACAGGCCCGTAATAGATTTTATTCTGTAAATTCACTCAAAGAACTTTTTAATACAATTCCATCAAAAAACATAATTGATTATTTGAAAGAGATAAACTTGTATTCTAGGATCTAATTGGTTCAATTCTATTGTCATATACAAAGTTTTACATAACATTTTAAGCCTATTATAGCATTCGGCACGATATGGCCAGTAATGTGTTGACGTGCCGTAAAAATCAAAACAAACAAACAAACCTAACATTTTATAATTTGTGTTGATTTAATAACAAAAACTGAATTAAAAACCATATAGAGATTTAAACTCATATATTTCATTGATGTTTCGAAGAGTATTATTAAAGAAGTCTGGCTGAAATGATAATTCTGTGAAATGTTCATTTAATTGATAACAAATGAACCCCGGTTTTTAGTTGCATCAATACAGTTTAATAATATGTAAAAGCTTTTCTGATGTTCCTCCTCGCATCACGTCAGGTACGAGCGGGAACCGGAGAAGTTCCACTGATGTTTCTAGTGAGTACTATTTCCAGTTTAAATATATATATTCATACGTATTTCCATTAAACCCATTTGGAAAATTATCAAAGTTTATATAATAACAGCTTGCTTAACATTTTATGTGCTGTGTCGCTGTTGAAATTGTTCAAATGCCTAAAAGTTTTACAGCAGATAATTAAGTTCATCAGACAAGCATGAATGATTTATTCTTGTTCCCATTTAGAATTATAATACTCTTAACATATTACAATATCTGAAACCTTACAACCTGATACTCTGATGAGATGAATTGTCTTCAGATCCAAGACCATAAACTTATTCGTTTCCCTACATTAAGCATTTCAAAGATTGTAATGAAAATTTGTCTAAGATTATAGTAGTAACTAAGAGATTGTGTCTGTATTGCAAACCTACAATCTGGTTGGTTTGCGTCATTTACCGTTCATTAGCATGTTTATCTCGGTATAGTTTTAATTATATTGTTGTCTTTTATACCAATTATGATATAACATCCCAAGTAACATTATCTACAGTCTATTATTTTTTATTAATCTTCCACATATCTGATTGTAAGATAATATATAACCGGAATGGATGATAAATGTTACATATTCATGAAACAAACAGTCTAAGAAATCTGTTTCCTTCAAAACATTATTCAATAGCATGTCATTCTAAAACAAATCACAAAAGATTTTCAAATGATTCTGAAAATTTGTAATGAGTGACAAGTCTATGAGTAACAAGTCTATGACCCCGATTTGAATTTAAAAAAAAGAATACAACCTCAAAAACCACGACGTACTATTAGGTCTGTGGACCACAATTTCATAAAACAGATATTAACAACAAACATTTCGTCGATACCAATATGTTGCTGATGTCAACAATGTTTACATAATTCAACTTAATAAAATAAAAATAAAACAATAATTGAAGAACTCGAACGTTCTTAATTCTTGTTTAGTAACTCGGTCTTTATAACAAAGTATGTGGTATACAATTGTATTTTTGATCATACAATACATCATTAATGAATGACGTTTTCAGTGTCCAAAAATAAAATAAATAAAGTATATCTTTTCTACAAATTTAAATATAGGTAACTATGTGATTTATCAGTGATTTATATCTTGAAATAAAGTTTAATATAGGCGTGCTTTATTTGCATCGTAAAAATATTACTTTCCTTCCGAGCAAATGATTGTTTTAATGAGGTGTTTAAAGGGACTTTACTTCCCGTGGGTTGCTTCTCATAAAATGCCAAGAATACTTCAAGTAGTCATTATAGGTAAGATGTGTCATTTCGTTGGAAGGATATAATTATCACTCCGTTTAGATTCAGACTTAGACTCAATGTACTTGCCTTTATATAAATATACATAGTATTACCTTAAGAAAGTTCAGATTTATCTAAATGCTATGAAACGTAATATATAAATGAGACATTTGGCAATGTGTCAATGCTTTTCACTTAAACGGACAAATCTTTGTGTGGTGAGTTTGGTTTAATTCAATCAATACTAAGAAGGCAACTTTGGCTGATCTATTGTTGCGGCTATATTATTGCTAGTTCAACACAAGTTTTGTGACTTGAAGGTATTAAAAATGTTTCAAACATTTTCTAAAAAATGTAAAATAATTTCCACTGGGCAGGTCAAATTACAAGAATAAATTTCATTTACGGTAATAATTGTACATTGTAAAAAATCACAATAGTTTGATAAGGTACGCCCAATTTGTGATTATAACACTGTTCTGTTACATGGAAAACAAGCGCAGCGTACTTGTGTTATATCACGGAACATTCAAACTTGGTTTTAATATTATATTGAAACAAGTATCATTTTGAATATAGGGCATACATACATATTATTAATATGCAATCTTCACAATGTAATACTATATGAAAATTATATTATAACATAGCCCATCGCACCGCACCACAATACTCTTTATACTATATGCAATGCTCTGCTCTGCTGTGGTAGACAATGTCAGTAACCATGTCATGCCATGCCATACCATGTCATTCAATACAATGACATACCATACTATACCATAATATGATTTTTGTTTGTATAGTTATATCAAAGAAATACTTCTCATTGCTTTGAAATTTTATAGTAATACCATATAGTTTTCTGAAAATGAAACACCCAATTTCACTGCAGTATTTTACACGTTTTAGGGCGAGAATTTTTATAAACTAATGAACTTGTTTATAAACTTAACATTTGACACGTTTATAAAAATAATGAATGTGTCAGTTTAAAGAAAGAACAAAATCAACAATAAATCAAACTATTCCCATATGAAATATTTCTAAGCAAAATTAATCACTTTTTGTTCAGTGATTGATGAAATTATATTCGTAATAAAGGAAACACATTTTAGTTCTAACTAGCCTTATTTACTTTGCAATTGCGTCCGATAGAATAATGGAAAAATAAATCTTTAGTTTATTCCATATTTGATTGAATGTTTTCAATTATGCAACGAGCATGCAGATCATTAAACAGATATCTTTATCTACACAAATACGCAAATAGATAACATCATCACATTTATTACCTAAATACAGATTCCTTAGTTGTGGAATGATAAAATAACTGTTGATTTAGCACACCTGTATCATAACTAAAGCGATGCATTTTACTATCCTTTAAATCTTACTGTTGCAACTGCAATAATGCAATAATGATATGTGTCATTCTTCTTTATACAAAACGTGTATATGGCTATATACCATTTAGTGATTATTTCTTTTGATAAAAAAATGAAGAGCGTTGGTATAACATTGAATTCGCTAACAACAAAAATGCAATAAAAGTTGAAAATGTCGTGTGTGCTTTTATAAAATTATATATGTCTTAGAGTATTTGTTTTGTCAAGTTAAGCTTAACTTTCATTCCACAAGGGACCAATAAGGAAATATTATCTTGACATGATGGCATGGTTGTTATGGGAATAACATTTGTTTTGATTGGACACGTTTAAAATAATAATCTTGATAAAAGATGTGTGGCGTAAAGTATTACTTTGACAATATTTGATAAAGGAATCCCCGTGAGTATTACTCAAAACATCTGTTTGAGAGATTTGTTATTTGAGAGATTTGTTATTCAGTAATTCAACATCACTTTACTATTAAGGAAGTATATGATACGATCGGATGAGCGTTTTAGAAAAAAGGAAACAAAACAAAAAAACAGTGGATCTGTTTTGGATAGCAAGGTTATAGATTTAATCTTCATAACAGTTTAACTGTGATACAATACATTGTCAATATCTAATAAATTGTTTCCTCTGAATATTAAACCAAATGTAAAGAACAATTTTTTGTTATGCTTCAAGTGTTCGGATATTTTTCTTTTCCTATAGATCGCCATTTTGGGATACCAGTAGCAATATAATAAAATAAATATAAGTTATTAATAGTCCTAATTTACTGACATATTAGGTATGAGTATATATTATTTTATGTACACTTTATAAATATATTTTTTCGATTTAAAAAAGAATTATGATATTTTCTTAAGAAATGTATTTCATTTAATACCCTGTACATTAAAAGGACAAGTTAAAAACGTCTTATACACATCTCTTGTTCCAACGTGTATTATCAATGAAAGCTGGCTACAATAAAGACTAAATTTCATTATCTAACGATTGAAATTCCGTTATATGACTATAACCATTCATACAACATATTTAACTCAACAACGTTTAAACGTTAGATTTGTTTACAATAACCGATATCTTTTCACAAATATTTCGCATTCGTACACCTTTAATGTATTGCGTATTTATTTAATAAAGTTTTACAATTTTAAGTACAGTTTGCCTTCGAAAAAAGACTAGAATGTTAAATAACTAGGGGTCTCATACCATAAATGTTTTTTTCTTCATTGTAAGGACTATAAATATTCGTTTTCTTTTTTCCATTTACTGTTATTGGACGTTATACAAATAACGTAACTCGACAATACCAATGCTTTTAAAATTAATATCTGCTTACTAAAGATATGATAACACTTGTCGCTTTTGATAATGTCATGTATGCAACATATTACATGTATATAATTTATATCTGACCAGTTGGTATTTCCAATATTATCATTGTTCTATTTTTAGAACATAAACTACATGTATGTACTAGAACGTTCTAAACTGTTGTAGAAAACTCATGCATTATATTTAGATAGAAATTTCTGGAATGATCTTTATTGGTGAAGTTGCTAGATTATGATAACTGTAGTAAATGGAAGACTATTCTAGAAACTTCTTAGCTTAATATATATAGAAGACATTTCTCTTTCGTATTACCTTTTAAGTCATCAGTTACCTTTTAAGACATCGATATATTTGGAGTATTTTTCAACTTGGATATTAAGTGATTTATTGGAGCTTGGATTATTTAAAAATAGTTAAAATTATTCTTGTGGATTTTATTGTGGGAATTTATTCTAAAGTGTTCTTGGATTTAACTTGGATTTAACTGTGCTATTCAAAAAGGATCATTCCAGGATCAGACAAGACATTTAAGATTTCATTTTAATTTGGACTTCAGGTATTTGTAAACATAATTTGTTATTTTATTTTTCTTTAATAATTTTTCTGTAATAAATTTGTTATTGTTACAAGTTTGTTGCTGGCTTTTCTTTCTCGTTACGCCTGGCTCGTAACAATAATATGTATGTTTTGTGAAGTTGTATGTTTAGCAATTTAAGCGTTTAAATCGTCAGGCTTATGAAATACATATAATTATGACATTTAAAAACAAAATGATCATTACTGCAGATATGGGTTAATACGTGTCTGCAATCAGACAGAACCGACAACGTTTTTGACAACATCTTTTTGTAAATACAAGTATCAACCATGAAAAAATCATTGCATTGACGTATAAAAACTCTTCAGTGATATACGATCGTTACAAATTTAATATTAAATACAATCATAATCAAACTTTTACAATTACCCCATTTGGAAAACTAAATTACTTGAATGTGTACAAAAGTATGTACTAACATTTGTTACAAATTTTATCAAAATTGTTTAAATAGCTAATGGTGTTGCATGAAGTGCGCGGCTATATTGACACATTACTTAGTTACAAACCATTATAGCCGTTTGGTGAATTTGTTTGTAAGTTAATAACTAAATTGTGAACCTGCAGTAGCAAATATTGATGCATATGCAAAATAAACACCAGAAATTCTTCAAATGTCCAAATGGTTCATAATTACAAGATAATTAAGTTTATCAGACAAGTAACTTAAACATTTATAATTACTTCATGTCCGCACTTAAAATATGCTCTTAAGAAATAACATTACCTGAAACCTAACGGTCTGATATTCCAATAACTAAAGATGATTTGTTTCATATCCAAGACGTTCGACTATGAAATGGTTTTCTTTTACAATTAAGATTTTATAGGTTGTATTGTAATATACAGGTGTAATGTTTTTACTTAGCAAGAAGTTATTTCTATAAAGTAAATGCAAACCTACACTCAGGTTGTTTTGCATTACCTGCCATTCATTAAGCATGCTATTCGCTGTATTGTTTCCATATATAGCATCTATAGTCACATTATCTACAGGCTATTATTTTATATATATATTCCGCATCTCCGATGGTTAGTCTAAATGGTTCTCATATATCTAGAAAATCAGACTTTTTCAATATTATTACGCGATATAACCAACATAGGTAATGATTTTTAACGACATACTAGTTCATCAACTCTTAAAATTAACGGTCTTAATTCTGCTACAGTCGGTGCTAGGGGGCGTTGGTGGTAACTTGCATGTTTCATTAACGTCTATGAACAGGCTCAATCAAACTTAGTCTGCAACATTTTCAAGCAGCGCTCAGCTTTCTTTAGGGATTCTCTATTGAGACAAAATTATATTTATTCATAAACAAAAAAAAATTGTATTAATATTTGATAAAACTATATACTGCTAATACCAACATTATTTACATTATCTGAGAAATTGACATTGGCTGTACCAATAACACACTGCAAAATATAACACAACTATGATATTTAATAAGAGATCCAACATTCTTAATTCCTTAGAATAATGTTATTTAAGTTATAGAGTAAGGTCTAAAATGAAGTGCACATAATTTTGTTATTAATCATAAAATGAAAAGTTCTGTTCAGCATCTCATACATTTAACAATTTTACACTTTTCTCTACATATACGCATGAGACTAATCAAGGCTGAAGTATGACTGATATCTTCAAGTCCGAAACATCCGTGCTAAATGAGCATCCTAAAATATATTGCGTTTCCTGCCGAGCTAATATTTGTTTTAATGAGATTTTTAAAAGGACGTTTTTTTTCCTGCCGTTTGCTCCTCATAAAATGCCAAGACTAATGACACCTCTTCCCTATAATGACAACAAGTTGACATTATAGGGAAAAGGACCATTCCGTTAAAAGGACAAAGAGCGAATTGTCCTTACTTTAATCTCAAGCTTAGTTTCAACGTGTACATATTTTATAAATTCTTAATCCGATAGCTATATTTTTTCTATACATAAAGTTATTATATTATCTACTAGTACATTGTAATATATCTATGTTTGTCTTGATGTGTGATCATATTGTTTAATGTTCTTGTGGAACAGTAAACAGTTACTGTACAATGCACTTATTGTGATAGACTGTCGTCAGTGAAATAAAGTATTTTGTTCGTGCTATCAGATTTATGCAATTAATAACATTATAATAACTATCTTATGCCTCACATAATGTTCTAAGTTAATGTTATTGTTCAAGACAACTTTAAAATCTATGAAAGAGTATAACATGTATTTGTGTTTATCTACTTAACACAACAAAGTGTTTCTTGCACAATTTATAGCACTTTTAATCAGAAACCTATAGCATTAATTTACTTTTCATCTTTTTTGTTAAGATTTTGTTGGGACAAATGTTGTAGTTCATAGGTTTAAATAAATAGTTCATAGTGAAAACTTTATGACTGAGAAAACCGACAACGATGAAGAACAATATATATAAGTTACATATTCGGGTACAAGTGCCAACCCATTTAAAAAAGACAGTTTTGAAAGTCTTTATTTTATATTCAGTTCAATAATCAGTTTTCAATCACAAGAAATAACAAAAGAAATTTTTAGTCAATATGAAAATATATTTTAGGCAATTGAGAGATCACACGAATCAAATTCACACATGTACTTGTATTTATAACATAAATCACATATACAGTACATCTACTTCTTACACAAGTGAGCATAATCAAATTCATACAAACATTGTATGAAAAAAACACCCGTATTATGCATCTGACACATTTATAACTCACATCAAAAATTGTTTGAACGTCTATTTGTAATCATAATGATTACTACAAGAGTATTTTTTACCATAAAGTTATTTTTAAATTCAATGAAATACATATATTTATCAATATAATATATAATATAACATTAACTATCAACATATTAATTGGGAGGGAAGGGTGGGCATTTTTTATTATTTAAACCATGTGATTTCTATGTCAACGAAATACAGAATTACCAAAATGTCCTGGAAATAAAAGGACAAAAACGTTTTCCGCCAAAGTCAGAAGCGACCAATAAAAAAATGTTTATTGCTGACGTAAACCATGAACAAAAATCAACTAATAAAAACGTTGAAAAAGGTAAACTTCATTCAACCTTATATTAAATAAGCTATTTTTAAATCAATAATCCAAATCATCAGTTTTCAATCAGGAGAAATAACAAAAGAAAATTTAATTCATATGAAAATGTATTTAAGGCAATTGAGAGATCACATGAATCGAATTCACACATGTACTTGTATCTATAACATAAATCACATATATAGTTCATCTACTTCCTATACAAGTGAGCATAATCACATTCATACAAACACACCCATATTATGCATTCAAGTCATTTATAACTCGCATTATAAATTGTTTGAACATCTATTTGTCATCATAATGAATACTACAAGAGTAATATTTACCATAAAGCTAAACCCACGGCAAAAATAACAAACAAGTAAGCAAGAGCATATGAATACACTATGAACAAACCTACTAAGAGGCTTTCTTATTACCTCCTTAGTAGTATAGCCTTCAATACTAGCCATCGCCAGCTTGTAAGATAGAGCCTTTCCTGAGAAACAGTGTATCTCAGGCAAAGACAAAGAACATAATTTAATAGGAAAGGAATTCAAATCATTATTAGATTCAAGAAAACAACTGAATCAGAAACAAACTAACTATTCATCAAGGTAACTGAGTAGTAGAAAATAAACCACTAAGAGACTTACATATTGTCTCCTGAGCAGTAATAACCCTCAATGCCGGCCAATACCGAATTGTAAGATTAAGCCTTTCATGAAAAACGATATGTCTCAAACAAAAGCATAATGTCAGCATCTTTCTAATATTACAACTTTGACAATTTATCTTAAAGATCATTTATAATAATGCTCTTTATAGTCTTTTATCCCAAATTCATGTGTCATCCAACACTTATTATTTCAAGTGCGCAATATTATTTATAACGAATTCCTTGGAACGCCGGGTCCCTTCAAGATTTAGATGCAAACCCTCATCCTTAATGGCATGATATTCATAAACCTTTCTGGACTTGCATAGTAAAACTAATTTTTTATTTACATTTTTTACTCTATTGCCAGTTGACTCAAAGTCAATTGGTCGAGGAATAAAAGCAGACACAATAATGCTACCTGTAGATTAAAGGCGAACATTAGATATCAAAACATTAAAACTTAAGATGAAATAATCTCATCCTCTGAACGGGGACCAGTAAAATCATTGGTGCCCACATGTAAAATAATGAATGAAGATCTTAAATCTACCTGACCCTGGGAAATTCTAAGAACTTAATTTCGAAATATTAATCCCTTGAAAAGCTGTAATTTTGGTGTCCTAAATTCCAGAAACATTTTTCGCTATGGAGTTGAAGACTATTGTACACTTGCACAGTGGTGGATGACTTACATGTTATGAAAACATAAAAACTTTTGCTATATACAATGCCAAACTATACATGTAATTTTAAACATAAAATATATGAGAAAAACCTTTAATTAGTTTACACTTATCCTCTATAGAAAGTGAAATATTACGTTTTTAAACGTCCGAATGCCAATCTACAAGAATCTGTATTTCATCAGAACTGATATTATTCCTAAATACAAAAGTGGCAAAACCGCGTCTGAATGAATGAATGTGAAGAGTACAAAGAATAATCTGAACCAATATCATTCAAAACATTACGCAACTAATTTTGAAATAAATAATAAATGACAGGTTTACCATTAGGTAAAATAAATCAAGCATCTGACAAAACGCCAGGTACAACTTTTAACATGCTATCATAAGCTGTAACTGGACATATATGGGAACCTTTTAATCTCAAAAAAGGAGTGTGTAAAAGCCGTTCGTCAAACTGGATAGTTTTTGACCAATTCATGATTTCTATTAAAATACCATGAAAACGAGTTACATCAGATCTAAGTAAACACTTATGATAAATTAAATCCTTTCTAGTGGATGAATCAAATTTGATTTGCGAGCAAGTAAGAAAAAGGCAAATATAAAAGACACCAATAAATCAATTTCTCAGAGTCAAAAGCAAAATATGAAAGGAGTTATAGGTTCGGCTTGTTTGACATGTGACACTTTAATCTGGAAATGTCACGGAGAGAAAAATTAACCAGATAAGTATTCATTTAATTTAAATCAAATCAAAGTAACTGATGAACCGTTCTAATCCCACTTTAATAATTACGAATTCTAGACACTGATTCAAAAGAACGACTCATAAATTGAGAATATAATTGACGAGTGTTTGTAGTGGCAGGTAAATAACATAATTTGAAATACATGCAAAATAAAATGAACGAATCACACAGATTTTTTAAATCCTTCAGCATATACTGACATATTGACAGTTTCAACTCGGACTTGAGAGTCTTCAGCTGTAGATCTACAAAAAAAAGAAGAAAATTTACCAATCATTCACAAAAACAAAATCTTGATCCATCACCTCACAATACTCTTAATAGAATCCAGTTGATCATGATAACTGCAAAAAATCATCTTTGAATTTATCAAGCTGAGATGAGACCAACGAGACAGACAAACAATCAGAGATTCAATTTTCCATACGTGACAAATGAACAGCTCTTATTTCACATGGAGATTTGGCTGTTAATACAAATTTCTCTCAAACCATCCTATAGCATTGAACATCTGGCTCTGGCAGAATTCAAGAGCATACTGCCTCATTATCAAAATTCACAACTATCCTTTTACCTTTAAATTCATTTGCCCAAAGTCTTAAAGCAAGAATAATGACAAATAATTCTTACACTGCTATAGAAAGTTTCGATTTGAAATTTATATTGGAAAAACAGAATGAAAATATTTTCCATTGTAAAAACCATCACAGCCTGTTAAACACGCGCCCGTTGAGATAATAGCATCTGGAATGGACCAATTTTCATATAACATAATAGAAACTCCATTGTATTCTTGTAAAAACCTATGCCACCAAAGAATGTCGTTTTATCTTTAAGCCAGTTAATAAGCCTGCTAATAAAAATTCTGCTTGACCTCACACATGAAGCCACAAAATATAATATACCAATAAATGATTGTATTTCACTAAGCGTTGCCTCTGTTTTGTGTAACTATACTTGAATTAAATTTTTAATTTCTATTAATTGTTCTTTAGTAGCCTCCATAGTCATTGAATTTGTATTTAAAAGGACCCCCCAAAAGTCATTATTTCAGAAGGTGGACAAGCTTTACCAACTGACTCAATAAAACCACAATCCCTTAAGACTTGACCTAAACAACTATATGCAAATGGCGCGTTTTGCCTTGTTTCAACGCCAGCCAGGTCATCAAGATAATTCAGTATACAAATACCAATATAATACATAATAAAAGCTATAGCAGTTTTAACCTTTTGATATATTTGAGCCGCAGATCTTAGGCCCATACTCAAAACAAATACTTATCTCTATATATGTAAGCTTTAAGCAAATCCTTTTTAAACATTAGACATCCTTGACTTTTAGGCTTCACTAATTGAACAAAATCATCTATTCTAGGAAAAACCAGATCAACATGCTTATTTAGATATAAATCTTTATCAATAAAATCATTTGCAGCATTACCTTTTGGCATAGAGAATTTAATTTATTATTACTCAAGTCTAAAATAATCCTTCTTTCTTCAGTATCTTTTTTTCAAACATAATTAAATGGAGAAATTTTGAACCCCAAAGTAAAGGAATTTCTCTTAAATGGTCCTAAAATGCAAGAAGTATCACTTTCTTTTAAATTACTCAGATATTTATTTTTATTATCCGGATAATCGTTAGCCCCAAAATGGCTGTATTTTCATGTATCAAGTTGATCAAAATAGTAAACCTTTTTGTAATAAACCAATGGGAAAACCATATATTAAAAGATCACAAACTATAAAATCATTATAGTTTGAACCCAACATAAGCCTCAAAACGTCAGTATTGATATTATTGTTAACCTGTATTCTACAACTCTCATAATTATGCAAACCTAATTGACGGATTTTTTCATGAATAACTACTTTGTCTAAAATATATTTTTGACTTTTCTATGTGACTTTACAAATGTTACATTTAACTGAGTGATTGCAAATAGCATTAATTCTGAAAGATTCTACACCATTTTCAAAGAAATAAATCAACATTTTTTATGACATTTTACATTTTTCTTAAATTCATCATACTCATCTTTCAGTCAATTTGAAGAATACGGACAAGAGCTCCAGCACTCAGGATGTCCTAATTCAACATTGTCTTTCAGCCAACACGAAGCGCAAATATGCTGAGACAATCTAGCAACACATTTTATAACAGTCATATGAGGAAATTTTTGATTGCATTTGTTTCTTTGGAATTGACTACAAAACCAAATCCTATCAACATTATCTGATCTGCCTTTTTCAGCTCTGTGCTTAACATTCACACCTTTTTTGATAACATGACATGTCAACATTGCTGACACAACATATTGATAAGATTCTCCCCACTTGAGATGATCCAACTCTATCTCCCTTAGTACAGCGGCATAAAAACTCTTAACAAAGCTATCGATTTAGCATTGTCATACATAGCACAGCATACCCACGATAAATTTGTGATATTTTCTGACTCGCTTTCTGTTTTAATATCCATTAAAAATAAAAAATCTGACAATATCATGGTAAAGAAACTTCTTTTACGATTTCATGATATACTAAAAACAAAATATGTTAAATTATATTGGATTCCAAGCCATGTAGGAATACGAGGAAATGAAAAAGTAGATGCTTTAGCTAAACAATCATTAAATTTTCAAAAAACTGACTTATTGTTACCTGCTTGTGATTTTAGACCGGCTATAAATAAACTCGTATCATCTGAATGGAAAGCAAATTGGGACAATGCCGTTTTTAATAAACTTCACGATATAAACCCATCTCTTGATATGTCACCATCTCTATCTCTGTCAAACCGCCGTGATCAAACAGTTCTTCTTCGATGCCGAATTGGACACACTAAAATTACCCACTCTTATCTCCTCACAAATGACAATGCCCCTTTCTGTGTAGGTTGTAATGAAAATTTTACTGTCAAGCATTTTCTTCTTGAATGTCATGATTTTTCACAAGCCCGTAATAGATTTTATTCTGTAAATTCACTCAAAGAACTTTTTAATACAATTCCATCAAAAAACATAATTGATTATTTAAAAGAGATAAATTTGTATTCTAGGATCTAATTGGCTCATTTCTATTGTCATTTACAATGTTTTACATAATATTTTAAGCCTATTATAGCATTCGGCACGATATGGCCAGTTTTGTGTTGACGTGCCATAAAAATCCAAACAAACAAACAAATCTTAACAACAGTAAAGTCATAAGATGAACAAGCATACATCAATTTCTTTAACAGTTTAATTCCAGCTTTCCGCTCTAAAGTATGAACAGAGGGGTTTGAAATAACATCCAATTCCCCTGCAACAAACAATTTTAAATCCAATTTATCAAATGTGATTGAACCAGTTACATATTCAAATCCAAGACTTGACTGCGGATACTGCTGTCTATTTACAACCCTATCCCCAGCTTTAGCCAAAGTACCGGACTTTGTTTTACTTTTACAAGAATAAGCCATATCATATTCCTGTTCAGAATCTTCTGAAGAACTCGAACACTTTATCTTTTTCTTACTACTTTTAAGAACTTTTGTTGATTCATTTAAAGAGCTAACATTGCCATCATAGTCAGATTCTGGCTCGGAAGTAGAATTTAAAATATCTAAACCAATTTCATTTAACTGTGATCTAGCTTTCTGGCGTAATTTATTGTTCATTTGTCAATCGTTAATAGTAATTTGATCAAAATTTGTAGCATTTTGAACATATGATTCTTTTACCAAAGTTTTCTTCGCGATTTTGATGACTGAATTGCCTCACCTCTTTACTTCTGAACATCTTCTATAGTTCTGGGCAATTTGTCTCCTTTACATCTCTGCCTCGGACATCTGTTCTTTCAGCTGTATTTCCTTTTGATGTAGAGCTTGTAACTCTTTCCTAATCTCCAGAATATCTGGACCAATTGCACCCTCCGCACCCTGATTATCTGAATTCTCTTCGACTTCAGGTTTCACTATAACTTCCGCTGAATCTACGTCTCCAGACAACAATTTAAGGTCGGTTATTTGCCCTTGTGACCAGAATGATTCTTCTTTCTCGTCTCCGACACAATCGTTGAGTAATTTATAATCAACCCTCTTTCCCCTTTGTGGTAAGGATTTCTTCTTTACATGTTCTTTCTCCTTGGAAGATATGACAACCTCCAATGTCCTTAAAAACGTTCACACGTGCGGAAAAATATGTGCACGTTTTGTTTTATAACAAAACGAAGATTTTATTATTATTTCCGAAAATCTTCTAAGTTAGTATGTTATAACTGATTGATAAACATACCAGTCCATAAAATAAATTAAAGTTTTCAGCTATAAGTAAGTTAAGCAATTCTGTATGAAAATATCAAGTAAATATTTTTTTTGGCGTCAGTGGCCGAGTGGTTAAGGTCGTTGACTTCAGACCGCTGTGGGTTCGAATCCCGACAGGGACTTTGGATTTTTTCATGTGAGGAAGCTATCCAGCTAGCTTACGGAACGTCGGTTGTTCTACTCAGCTGCCCGTTCGTGCCTGAAATAGTGCACGGAAGGGCACCTGAGGTCTTCCGTTACCAGTAAAGCTGGAACGACGCCGAATGACCTATACTGTGTCGGTGTGACGTAAAACCTAAAACAAACAAAAGTAAATATTTTATTTTTTGAAACATGTGATCTCTATGTCAACGAAATACAGAATTACAAAACTGTCCAGGAAATAAAGGGACACAAATATTTACCGCCATAGTTAGAAGCGACCAATAAAATTATGTTTATTGATGATATAAACCATAAACAAAATTCAACTAATGAAAAAACGTTGAAAAGGTCAACTTCATTCAACCTTATAATTAAGCTATTTTTAAATCAAAACAATCCAAATCCAGTGCAAACTGTATGACTTAGAAAACCCACAACGATAAAGAAAAATATATAAGTTAAATATTCGAGTACAAGTGACACCCCATTAAAAAAGATAGTTTTGAATGTCTTTATTTTATATTCTTCATTTTATTAGATTAATAATTTTGTTCTATAAGTAATATAAAAGATAGTATCATTATACAGACTGAGTAAAATATAAAAGTATTTATGAAAACGTACGTTCAATAGAAAATTCAAGAACAATTCATCTCACTTGCATTTACTGTTTTATTTCAACATAACCCTCATTACACATGTGAACATTATAACCCTCATTACGAAGAAGTTACTTTCCTGACGTCATTTGGTATATTAAAATAATATCTGACGTCATACGAGGTGAAAGCATTCCCATTGTATGATGTGCATCTTTTGATAGAGGAATAATGTGAATCCTGTAAGAAATGTATCTTTCCACACTGATACAGTTTTGATAAAGGTGTCATGTTTACTTTACTTGTCTAGATGTAAAACAAATGGGTCTAAAGAACGGATAAAACCTAGAATATAAACCTACAAACATCAAACAAAAAAGCAAACAATACACAAACATGATACATTCAAATAGAAATTGTGAGTAGTTGTGCTTGGTAAGATGTGCATCTAAGAGAACACCACTCGAATGCCTAAATTTAGGTGTTATCTTATTATTAACCATGTTTGACGTGGGTCTTTGCAAGATTATTAAACTATACATCCATTCATGTGAGAATAAATACAATTGAATGATAAAGTCAGTTAAGATAATACATTTTCTCTGACAGTTCCATATATCTTCGAATGTTTTTTTTTTCCTTACAGAAACAAAATAAGATATATTATTATATTGATATGTTTTCTGGTGTGTTATAAAGTCGCATTCTTTTCTCATTTACAACAACAGTGTTTCCTGAAGTGTATGGTAATCTACTCCAATTGCTGTAGAAAAGAAGTTTGTTGACCTACTAGTTACTTTGGGAAAAGGATGGTGAATAAACAATATTAGTTATAGGGCTTAATTTGATTGAAGAATATTGCTCGATCTGCTTACTATTATTTATTGCAAGAGATCTGAATTATTTTTGTCAACTTATATAATGATCTCAAAGGGTAAATTTTATAATGAATAGCAATTTATTCACGGTAAGGATATGTACATGTACATAGTGTTTTTCCATAAGTATTTGTTTTTATACTACTGTTGTTGTAATATAAATAAATTTAAACCAATAACCATAGTTACTTTTTTTCAATTCCTTTATTTTGTCTTGGTATGGCCAATGTTATAAACATCGTCTTCAAATTAGTACAATGGCGAAATGAAGAAAATTGGAAGCGAACGAGATATAACCGTATCTATTAACATGTATTTATTTGATATATCAAACGAAGAAGAATGTACTGCAAAAGATGAAAAGATAACATATTTAGTTTGAATAATAATTTTTCACAACCGTTACGTTATTGTTTACAAGATTTTATTGAAACAGAATTGGGTACATCAAAGTGAGTGTAATAAATACGTTACGTTTAGGCTTCCAAAAGTTATATTATATTAATATTATAAGACATTATTTACCAAAAGATCAATGACAACCTTTTATTTGGGTTGAATTAGAACAGAATAAATTTATTTTTGACAGAAGAAGAAATAATGTAATTGTCGAAAATTCGCTTAAAAGTGTGAATCAAAGCACAAATGTTTTACTTGTCATTTTGCAATACCGTGAAGGATAAAACCATGCAGGCAGTTAAAGTTTAGGTTTATCAACAATCGCTTCAAAGAAATATGTATAAATTTTAATCGCTCAAGAAAACCTTATTACGATTGAAATCTTATTCGGCCTAATAATGAAATATTTATAATTTTACTTGATATTATTAATTTATAATTATTATAATAATAATAAAAGTAAAGAACACCAAAGACAAACGTACTCTGTCAACCCATAGGAAGGTAATTTAAGGACAGGTACTATTAGCAAATCTGTTGAAACGAATAAGACATCGGTTTCCTGGAAATAGACGTTTTACTAACTACCATCAAGCATTTAGGAACGAAACTGTCTAGACAAGAAACAATAAAAAGTGTACCCTTGTTTAATTGTTTCATCATCGGCAAACCAATCGGACAACAAGTGTTTTTTAGATGATGTAATGGTACAATATAACCCTCATTACGTATACATCTCTATTTAAGCTTTAGAATTAGCATATGAACGTATTTACAAAAAGTCACTTACGTCTTCACGATCATAAAGCAATTAACAATTTGTCATCAATATTAGATCAAAATTGGGAAAACACATTTTACTTTGTTATTTTGATGAATATTGTTTATAATTAATCAATGTATCTAACACAATATCAACTATCATGTAAAACACTTATAAAGACCAGTAACATCAAAACAGCCTTAGTATGATAACAACGCATGAACAAAAAATCTACATATATGCCACTGACTGTTGTTTGTTTCACTTAGAATTCATGTGTTACTGTTCAGATAATAAAATTGGAAGCGAGATCGATATGTTAGTAGTGAAACAAATGACATTGTGAGGCAATTCAATAACATTCCAACAGTTATTCAATAGACTCTGATGATGATTTTCTTTTTGTCTAGGAAATTCAAAATTAATATTTTTAGGCTTTTGGACCTCAACAAACTTTCTAAAACAGCTTATAATATCATATCTGTTTACAACTAAGATACGTCTATTCTCTTTATTACAAATTGAAGAGATTTTAAGACCAGCCGTCCTTATTTATTGTGTAGAGTATCTTTTAAATGGTGGTATTGTGAACAATAATACAAAATTTAAAATTGTTGCAAAACTTTTTTCTTAAATCGGTCTAAGAATAACACAATAATACGATTTCAATTATCTTTTGTCTTCATTTGTTTATTAGACTTCGTTCCTCTTCAATTCCCAAATTTTATGTTTGGACCTCACAACCGATCCTATAATTACAATATATTATTACCAATGAAGTATATTTTTTCTGCCATTTAAATTTATATGTCAAAAATTGATATGGACAATTTGGTAGAAATAGTATTAAATTTAAATGATAAATCTTCCGTTTTGTAAGACAAAATTATAAGTGCTAAGTATTTTCATATCAAAAATATTTAACATTTGTTTAGTTTTTTTTAAATACTTCCGGTATCAATATCTAATTTGGAGGCTTATAAACTGGCAACAGACAGCTGGTATAGTTTTCTAAAGATCACTTCTTATTTAGTAAGCAATTGTCTTATCAAATTGTTGTTATATTGGTGCACTTACTATATATTTGGAAAATCTCATGTTACACTTGATAATTGTAAAAGTACAACACTAAATTTCTTGTTATATTTTAAATGTCTATTTGTATTATTAAAGGAAATGAATATGGTGTATGAAGTGTCTTTAAAAATATATTATCAGTTTGTAAAAGCGAACCAATGACGTTTTTTTTGAAATAACCCTACAAATGAAAATTCGTGTTTTGACAATTATCAAAACCAATTTCATTGTGATGCCCATTTTGCGTTCTTCATTCTCGCAATTACAGGCGAGAGAGCATTTATTTACAACCACTTCTTAGTGTACAGCTGTACAATGAAATTAAAGTTTAAAATTATTTTCGTTTATTTTTTCAAAGAAAAACTATTTATTGCGAACATAAAAAATGGTATAAAACTATTGGAAGAGCTACTTAATTAATCATTTTAGACGAATTTTTCAAGTTGCTAATACTGTTCGTCACACATGATTAACATACTCTATTATTTTCAATCTAAACTATCAAATTACAGTTTTGAAATTATCATAAAAAAACTCTTCAAATAGGCGATATAATTCTTATTGTTGTGAGTAATTACGCTTACAAGCATTCCAATAGACATAGCATCCAATTGTACTATTGTTCAGGATAATATATCATAAAGCAATATTTCAGAAATTGCTGAATCCGTTTTCCGGCCATTGGCTTAAATATGAGAATGGTCAGTGAAAATCAACAAACCAGAAAAGCATTAAATCGTAAAATGTAAAAGAGTGAATAACTGGGTTTTTCTTGTTAAGGCACCAGTCAAAAAAAAAACTGGTGCCTAAAGAATCAACAAGGGTTTACCATTACTGTTATTAAAGCACTTACTGAAGATCCGTTACATGTTTTTATCCAACGTTATCTAACATTACAAAACAATCCTTCACCACACAGATACGCATTTCTACTACCGTAAATTTAATCCAATAAAACAAAAAATCATAAATCTACTTAATATTTAAAATGATTATTGGTAACTGAAAAAAAAATGTGTTGCTATTTTATGAAATGCTGTAATTTACAGTATAATTTGACAGATGTGGAACTTAATTTACCCTAAGGTCATTCAGTTCACTGATGAAGCGTAAAAAAATAGATGTCTATTTCGTCATTAGAATATTTGACAAGGGTGATTAACCAATACACCTCCTGTGAAAATTAAATTGTCTGGTCAATACTCTATTAATATTTCGCTACGATTCAACTAGATTTGATGTGGGGAATTGACATCACGCGCACCTGTTTTTATACGGCCAATACACAAACATGGCCGCGCCTACTGATTTGTAGAAATCGGTGATTTAGCGATTTAAATTTTGTTATCATTCGTTTAATATTATTATTTGGTGGCAGAAAATTTGCAGATTTATTATATATAGTATTCTTTTTCTGAAATCAAGTTTTTATTCTAACCTTGTCTTTCCCTTTAAACTGGCACAAATTCAAATATTTTCCGGTGTATGAAAATTCTTTAACACGGAATGATATTATCACCGGTTTTGTAAAGCGAACGCAAATGTTGGTTTTATTATTAAAATAATACTACAAATGAAATCATTGCAATTGTTTTGAACAAAATATCAAACCAATTTGTTTGTGTATGCTGTTTTATGATTTCATTTCCACAATTATTCACGGGAAAAGCATTTATTTATCAAGTCACTTTTTGATAAAACATTATAGAATTACGTTTAAAATTATTTTCGTTTTTTTTTTCAAAAGATAAAACTATTCTTCAATTCATAAAAAAGGGATAAAACGTGTGGAAAAGTATCATACTTTTATTGAAATTCATTTATAAACGTAATTAAAATATTTATAGTGCAAATACTGTTTGTCATAACAGTGCAATCTAATACATCTTTATTATTGTTCATTATCTTATACAAATTAAAACAGTTTTGAAATTATCCGATAAAAAAACTCTTACAAATAGGGATAAGGAATGAAGTGTCGTATTGTTGTGAGTAATACGTTTCAAGCATTCAATAGACAATAGATCCAATTGACATTGTCAAGGATATTATTGATAAAAGACATTTTCAGGAAATTAAATTATCCTTTTCGTGAAGCAAGAGGCACTTTGCTTAATATCAGAATGTCGTGAACAGTATCAAAACAAACATGTAAAAGCAATTACCAAATTCATGGTAAACTGTAAAATTGAGTGAATTAATGAGATTTTCTTGTCTGAAGCCAAACCATTTAAGTCGAAAAATAAAACAAAACATTAGTTGTGCCTGAAATGAATACAACAAGTTAACCAAATTATGTTATTATATAAGCACTTAAAGGAAGATGGCGTTACATGTTTCATTAATGAAGTGAAAATGGTAAAAACAAAAACAAAGGTAAAATAGGGAAAAACAATACTGTTTACAAATAACAAAAAATAGCAGATTTAAAATTATATTGCGGAATAATATTTACAGCAAATTGTAAAAAAGTTTTCTGTATATTAAAATGCAGCTAGGAATATTCTCTAGCGCAGTAACAGTTCAATTATACTGAAAGAATAAAATATACCCTTGTGGTAAACAAACGTTTCAAATAATTTATTCGTAGGTCAAAAAAATGGATAACGTCTATATATAACGCAATCAAGATTAAACGTATTCCGCATGGAAGAACACAATTGTAATAAAAGAGAATACAATGTGTTTTGATTATGGACCAGTGAACAACGTCAAATCAGAAAAATATTACCATTTTTTCAAAGAAAACAAAAATATACTTAATAAAATGGATGGATGTCCGGGACATTGATTCAGTTCAGTACATACCATTTACTGTCATGTTGAACCGTTAATGTACTACCGGAAGTGATAATCTTCAGAAGTATCAAGATACCTAGCTCATATTTAATCTTAACATCAAATTACTATTTGCTGAAAATTTATTTCCACTTACAAATTAAAGTAAAAAGAACATAAAAAATTGAGTTTTAATGCAAAAGGCACATTAAGTAATTCGTTAGTCGAGTTTGCAATACTCATATGCTGCCAAATAGTTCGGAAGGAATATCGTTTTAATACAAGGAATGAAACAGCACTGTGGCAGATACATACATCAATCATGTTTATATTGATTGTGATGTTATAAGGCGTGATTCAATTAAATCATTTATTTGTTTGTTTGTTTGGGTTTTACGTCACACCAACACAGTATAGGTCACATTGGCGAGGTTCAATTTTTTACTGGCGGAAATATACCTCAAGTGTATTATTTCAGGCATCGAACGGGCACCTGAGTAGAACCACTGACGTTCCGTAAGCTAGCTGGTTAGCGTCCTTTAATTAAATTATTCTCTTGTCTCTTCTTCTTTAAGAGCGTTACATTTTTATTACTAGTTTCAATAAGAAATAAAACACACATTTTGTGTACACTGTGTTTAGAAGTAAACCTGAGAAAAAAGATGTACTGATTTGTTTACCACCTTACACTTTTAATAGAACTAAATGAAAAACAACATCACCTTATATACATTTGATAAACGAACCAAATGTTTATCATGATAATTTTCATAGTATTCATTTTATCAAAATATTTTTTTCAACTAAAGAAAGTAAACCGTGTCCTTATATTTAAACAAATTAGAAACGTGATTTATAATCTCTTCAATATCTGTTCTGACAAAATAATGTGTTTTCGTATTTCAATACGAACCTGAAGTTTGAATAAAGGATGCAATTTGTTAGACAAACACAGTGTGTCTTTTCCTAATAAGACTTTATTCTGAGAAATAAAATTATTTAAAGGGGAAGACACATACAAAAATGATGCTTAAATCATTTTGTATATTGCTTTTCTTGTTGTTTCCCAGTGTTTGTGTGTTCTTTTAACATATCTTTCCGTGTTAAATCTTCTTGTCTAGACAGATATAGTACGTAATGAACTAACATTTCAATGCAAAGTTCCTTTCTAAATGTGGTCAAAAACTATACAATCACAAAACCCCGACAATATGTGCTAGGGCACCTGATGACAAAGCTTCTGTGGAAGTTTGAACAAACAAAATCCTTTTGGGAAATGTAGCAGTTGCGCACAGAAGAAATTGTTTACTATATATTCTGTATGAAGAAAAAAATATAGGACCATAATTAGGGTAACACTTCTGCAATCTAAAAGAAGAATCACGACAATATGCGCCAGAGCACTTGATGACAAAAAAAAACTTCCGTGCAATTTTGGTCAGAATCTCTTGAGAAATGTAAAAGGTGCGCATATAAGAAATTGTTTACCCTCGACCGCCCGCCAGCCGACATACCCCACATTTAATAACCAGTTTTTCCGTCGAAAAAACTGGTTAAAAACCCTCACACACAACAAAAACAAACAGACAAATAAGACATTCCATGAACAAATTTGAACAATTCTTTAATGCAAAGCATTACATCAATTAGCTGTACAATGCTAGTGTATTTTCCCATTTCCAAACCATTGACATGTAAAAACTCCGTTTATGTGTAATTTTAGATCTTAAATTAATTAACAATAGCAAAAACAAATAAAGCATCAGGAAATAATAAAAAAGTTGGCTCTCAGGCAACCGTACACGGTTTCTTTCTCCCATACAACCGCACTACATTGTTCGTATAAGTTAGCAAGCAACCGTTCAGTTAGGAAACAACATCAATGATGATTTATTTGTCATTTTTTCATAAACTTATGTGTGCACACCAGATATTGTTTTATTGTCTTTAGCTCGCCTGATTATTCTTGAAGTATCAAAGAGGATTTGCTTGTGTATTATATGCAAAGCTTGAAGTCGGCGTTTAAAGTTAACAATTGTGATATTTTTTTTGAGGAATCGGAATGAGAAATCGTATGTTTTCGTTACCGTAGGGCTAAGGCCAGAAATGATCTCTTTAATGTTATAAAAGTAACAATTCCTCCATTATTGGTCTTTATTTATCAATTTTCAGTTTAAAATCAGCAGTTTTTCGAGTTTTTCTTGCTCGCAAGCGAAAGTCTTAGCGGACACGGAGTGTACGCTGTGAATATATAAATTAATGTTTGAAAAATATATTACAAATGTTTTACGGCACAAGAACACAATATAGGCTATGGTGCGCCGAAACAGGAAATGTGATTTTGGCTAACCTTGGGTGAAAGTTTCAAATTTAAAGCAACACCAGGTCAACACCATCTCACCAGGTGAAGATAAGAGACGCGTAGACTCCAGTTCCTTGTGTATTATATCAGGCAAACAATACTTTTATATTATAACTGAGGAAGTTAATTTTGAAATGCTGCCACACAATATTAAAACACATATTTTAAAACTGTTACAGTGTATCATTTTGAAGAAGTTTTCTGTCTATTTAATTTGCGATAACCATGACTAATAATTCTCAAAAACCCTGTTAAAGATTTTACATGTTCTTAGATATATATAATCTAGGGTAATCCTTCCTGACAACTTGGTGGGATTTTGTACTTAATATTAAATGTGTGATTGTTAAGGCATCAGACATACACGTGGATTTATTTTGTCATGGCCATCACAAGACCAGAAGTATTTGTCATGACCGGTAAATCTACAGACTAATTAGTGATAAGAACAGGATAAGCTATTTTTCTCTTAAACCGTTTTGGTAATGTTGTTGTACTTATGTTAAGTCTGAATGTCTGAATCCGATTACCGCGACTTTTAGAAAAGATTTAATCCTTCCGCACTTAACGATACTAGCAAAGTTTTCTCTTGATTATTATTAGCCCTTACACGACAATGCACGAGTTTCAATATTTATTATAGGCTATTTAGGCTGGTATGATTTGCACTTAGAAATTAGTATAATGGAAGGTATAACTGTTGTTAACTTCACTTTTATCAAATTTTCATATATATTTTATTTGTTCGTTTTTGTCCTTTCTGTCAGCTATTGTCATTTAGCAGATAGATATTAGTCACGTTACAATGAATAAAATGTCAAAACATTCTGTGAGTATAGATGACATGCGGTCGTAAATGTATAAACACAGATACAATATACTAATTGATTATTACATTTCTATTTTTACGTGAAACTGTTCTAAGCAATGATACAATTACATGCCACATGCTTGCTTCCAGTACCTGTGAATAAGAACTGTTAATAAGACATACTGAAATAAAAACAAAGGTTTGACATACAAAAATAACCCGGACCAGCATCAGTATTGAAATGTGTCTCTTTTTTGAGGAAATCTAATGTAGAAAATGCATTTAAAAGAAATGTAATATGATACAAAATAAATATATTTTAAGCTTCACTCTTCTGCTTGTGATTAACAAGTAATTATCTTCGTTTCTCGCGTTGGAATAAATCTATTGAAACGTATAAAGTAAGTTGTATTAAAAGGAAAACAAGTTATGCAACAATTTAACTTATTTAATATGTGCAACATTTAACTGATCTAATGTATTATGTTACCAATAATAGACCTCCTTTTAAAGCTTAGAATGATATGACATTGCACTGCTTATTCAAAAATGTAGCTACAACTCACCTCACGATATTATGCACCATATTAACATCATTGTTTTATTTCAAAAATACATCCTATGATAGTTCTTAAATAAATCAGTTATTGTATCAAGATTTTAACAAATGTTGACGTCGATCTTTGTAAACATTTACTAAATGACAAGTGAATGGCTTATATTTCAAATAAATGATCTACAGCAATTGAACTGAATCCCGTTATTGGCATTAACCATCAAATTGTCATTAAAGCATGCACATAAATAATGAAGTAAATACCGAACAGGAAGACAACGCACGTAAATCATGTAACCAGAAAAGATTAATCATGCTAAAAATTATTAAATATTTTGATTATTTTTTTTCAGAATATTAAAAAATTCATATCATCTATAGCATACATTAAGTTGTATTTTCAATGTAAATGCATTTGACAAAAAAGCAGGGGTGGGGAGACAAACAAAAACCACCCGGCTATTAAAAGCCACTTTAACACCCATATCTCGTATCAAATTGTCGTTACATTTCAAGTAATTTATATTTTATAATAAGAAGTATATTTTTTTTAAAACTTCCTCTAAGATCCTTAACATGTTTTCATCAGTCTATTAGCTAGAGTTGAACTTATCTTTGAAAAATGCTTTTAAGCTTATTTATCCATTGAACATATTTACTTATAATTTCTAACATGTATCAGATGGTATAGAATGTACTGTAATTATTTATATATTATATGTGTAACAATACAAACGGTCTTGATTTATTTGATTTATTAATACTACCACGACATTTCAGATAACCTTGACATTCTTAATGAAATATACGTAATACATGTGTATACATGCGCAATAAGTTTAATGAACAAGTCTTAATGGTCTGTTACAATAATATTTAGTCTGTTATAGTGTGTATAAACACCTTTTAACTGACCTCAACCCAGAAACTGTCTTACAAATCGTTGTTTTGCTAACGACAAGTGCCAGTTCTATATTGTTGTTGAGATTGATACATTATTTTCTATTTGTTCGTGCCACTTTATTTCCCGAAGGAAAAGGAATATTTGAGACATTTTTGACTTACGGCGCTGGAAAAATAGAAAGAAAGTCCGTCCTAATGACAAAAATATGCGTCGTTAAAGTGTTGATAGGTAATGTAAGAATGGCAGTTTCAATCTAAAAGATAACATTATCCATATTCAACAATTAGGGCTTGATATTCTTTTGCATGTGTTGCCTTTTTGTACACTCATATGATACAGTACTTATTCCTGGAGAAGAACTATAACTTTGTTTACATTTTACATCTTTATGACACATTTTATTTTTCAAATCATTGGATGAACATCTACAATACTCTAAAAAACCTTTTACAAGCACATCTCTGACTTTTCACCAGAAAATACCTTTAAGAGGCTATTTGTTTTTTATTAAATGAAAAAATCATAAATACAACGTAGGTGCATCTGTTGAAAGTATTGAAGTATTGTTTATATATTAATTACTTTTAAAAAGAATGTTGACTAAACATCTTTGCAAAAAGTAACATAATATATGAGACGGGGTCATATATAAGTAATATGTTAACCCCGATTACCCCTGGTTATCTATGTTATATCCCTGAAGCTAACAATGCTTGTCCGGAGTATAAACGCTAAACATTCAATGATATCTCAAATTGTTGAAGATACTGTCAGAGGAAGTTTGCAAAAAGTCTTGTAACATTCATAATGTATTATATTTGCATTAAAGTTGTGTATGTGTATGGGCCTCTGACCTTATAACCCAAGAAAGTTTTGTCTCGTCACTGTCTTGATTAAATGAATGATGTTCATTCAAATACATTGGAGATCAGGGAGTATTTCTTGCTTTAAGCTATATTTTTTGTTACAAGCGGTAAACGTTTAAGATGATATCTTAAACGTTTAAGCTGAAATTTAAATGTATTCGTATGTCTGTCTATACCAAATCAATTGTTTGTTCATTTTATGTAGTAAACTGTTCTTAATATACTCAGCGTTGTTATAAAGACAGACTAATATCCCACATCCTGTTTGTCTAGGCAAATCTACTCAAGCTTTTAAAAACAAGTCTGCATCCATACAATTGGTCTATTTTAAAGTTGTTATTGCTTAGGCTTAAGATCATCACGTCTATTGTAGCAACCATTATCAGTCAAGACGTATTGTGTTGGCCGGTACTCCAACATCCGTGAACAGACAATCTTTTTCAAGACTGTTGAGTTGATGGTAATGCACTTATACTTATGTCAAATTAGAAGACGATTTACTCAACAATGTTTAAAGAGTTGTCCTTGTGAGCAAAATTTGATAAGATGTTAAGACTTCTTCAAGCAGCATTGTCAAGATGCATACCTACGGGGATAATTTAAACATATTATTCATTTGTATTGTGCAAGTTGTGTGTAAGTGTATTATAGGATCATCTTTTGATGTGTAAGATTTTTATTGTTGTTGATTTTTATATACAAGTAATGACGTATATTTTATTTAAGTGTTGGGAATAAACTTAAATTTTGTATTTGTGCAAAGTCAACACTAAGCAACAGCTTATATCAAAATACCTTGTTGCCACATTGTCAACTACATCACTATACAATACGAGTTTATCCGATTCATGTTTGCACTAAAAGTTAAATCCTGTTTGAGTTTCGTCTTAGATTTTATTTAATATCTGCTCATATCGCTAAGCGTATCCATGATTGAATAATTGTTTTGAAATGATGAACATTATACAAATTCACTTTCTTAGAGTAATGATATAAAACGATGAAAAAGAAAAACATGCGTTTTGTTTAAAGGAAACGTATATGACTGATTCGTTCCACAAAACTACTTAAATCTTAAAAAGACGGTAGGATTTAGTGGGAAAGCAGTAATTAAAGCTATAATGCAATACTTCACTTGCATTCATTTGTATTTTATCTGGTTTCCCTCCAGAACAATTCCCCCCCCCCCCCCAATTGATCCGTTGCAGAATTTACACACTATTAGAATTTGTGTAAATTATACAAGAGTTTTTACTGACTGATAACAAAGATGGATTAAGAGATACACCAAAATGTACGGCCGTGAATGACATGGAGGGATCATATCCAAGAATGAATAAAATAACTGAGCACCCTAAAGCATGTTCTGTATTTTAAATTATTTTTGTTTGTTTGTTAGTTTATTTTTGTTCCTACATTGAGATAGAAAAACAAACGTATAAGGATGTTTTGAGTAATTTGTGATTCGAACATGCCACAACGTATGGGTTCCCCAAGATTATAGATTATTATTATTTCTCTATCCTTTTTATCTTATAATTTAATAAATGTTTTAATTTTTCCCCATTTTGTCTGGAATTTCATTCCATACAGACATTATCTGTTCAGAGGAATTGGGAAATAAGTCACCTGTCATCGTGGAAGGTCTGTATAATAATTGTTTGCCTCGAAATAATACTATCAGTTGAGGCCTTTAGTGTGCGTTTCCAATTCATTGGATTTTTATCTATATCATTTATGCAAAATTATTCAATGAAATTCAATAACAAACTTTATTTATTAGTCCATCATTCAAGATCTGTTTTACGCTTAGAACAAAATATATGCTTTTATATTTAAATTAATCCAACATTACTACAGATAACAGATACATGTACATAGACTTGTACGGGCAAATCACGCCCATGTATAATGTAAAAAAAAAAGACCCAATGTACACATTGTTCGATAGAACAGCATGACAGTGTATATCACAGGGTTAAAATTTATAAATATTATGACTTATATAACTAAAACAGTTACTTTAGTAAACACTCACATTTTCTTTTGAGTTTTGAGTAAATATAGGGTCAGGCCTAGGCACAATACGTGCATATAAAGCAATTTAAAATTAATTGCCGTTTCTTTTAATAATTGCCTCGTATGGGAACGTTAAATCTTATTGATGACTTTAATAGACTTAAACGAACATAGTGACAGGTAATGTATGTCAAATGCGTCACTTTAATTAACAAACAAAACTTGTCTCATATATTTTGATTTTCAAGAAAACACAAGTCACAGCGACAAATTAGCAAACTGAAGACACTTAACGAACCTTTGTCGTATACTTTTTGAGATTTTTTTGATATTTGAATTAAAACAACAACAACAAAATAGCACACACACACACGCACGCACGCACACAGACACGCACACACAAAACAACACGCTTCATATAGGAGACATATTTTTATACATACTTTTTTTTATTTAATCTTTTGTTCGTGTTCGTATATACCTTGTTTTCATATTTTATCACAATTTAGCTTCATAAAATACGTAAGTGTTGACCGTCGATAATGAGGCATTCTTAAATAAATTGAATAATTGCTGTTTTAGGTGGATTATTATCTGTTAATATGATCAATATTCGCTACTGAACACATATGGTAACAATATAATATTGTTCCAAAGTTTCAACAGCACGTTTGATCCAGTTTGCCAAAGATGAGCATCGATGACACACTATCAACCTTGATCGTGCATAAAACTAATCATGTTACATGAAACTAAAACACATTATGGTTACTGATTAAACTGCATTACCTGTAAAACATATTAACTGGAAAATTCAATTTTCCGTCCTTTAGAAGTATTAAAGTTTAGACAAAATAGAATGACCCAAGGGTCTGAAAACCAATCATGATCTTGTAGACACTTCAGGTGTAATTATTCGCTAGATTAACTGTTTGATTACGAATAGTAAGTATATAAGTTGTCCTGATGACAATGCGTCTGAAATAATAATTTTAGAAAACAGATCAAAGTGCATTAGTAGCGATATGTTCGAAGACTGTATTAATACTATATTATTTATTTTGTTATCAATAATTCATTAGCCAGCAAACATATAAACGAATAATTCATTTTCACAAGTATGCTGTTATGTAAGGCTTTTAAAGGTTCTGAAACTTGCTTAAATGAGAATGCCATTACTTGACAAGATCTCGACAGGTGAAATCTGATTTTTAATGTCTACAGGAACAAATGTAAGAACACTTAAGCACTCTTTAAATTTGTCTTAGGTTTATACGTGTCTTGGTTATGCTCTTCAGAAATCATCTGGGTGTCTCATTAAATCAAATGTCTGTACAATTAATGTAATACAAAAAAACGATGCTAATATAACACGTTTAGAAAGTCATTTTGATGTTAGCCCTTTTCGTCCTTGCATTATTGAATAAAAATATAAACTAGACATGTCTCCGTTACACCCATTATTAAGTTAAACATGTTGTAGATAATACTTGTGAAATAAAATTGATTTGATTTAATCATTGATAAATGTACTTGTAAAAATGGATGCATGATAACAGAAAGAATAACGTGTTAATGTATCTGTATTCATGTATTCAAGTATTTCATGTATTCAAGTTCAATTATACAGTATTGAATTTTCATAAAATTGTGAGAAAAAAACTGTTTGGCGTTCCCTGGCCCTCGGAACATCAACCCACTTATCATTTTGTTGGCCTCTATTTATGTCTTCTTTAATGTTCCTGTCTATTTCTATGATTTCTAAGTTTAAATTATTTATGATTACACACCGTCCGTGCTTTGCCTTTGTGCCCCTCCTGTTTTTGGTCGGTGTCCTGCTTGACACCTTGTAATGATTTCTTACCTTTCTTTGTTGAGATTAAGTTTCATATTATTTAAAAGGGGTCACATTTCGGACTCCAAACATGCGTGAGAAAAGAAAACAACAACAACACAAAACAAAAACAGTGCATGTCCATGTGTTTAATGTACCTGTTGTGTTGTATTTAATTTAACATATTTTGAATGGATAACATTATATAAAACCATGACATCTTATGCCTGAATGAGGGAAAATAAAAGAGGATAATATCTTTAAGAACTAATGTGATTTTGAGACAGGAAACAAATTACTTTAGGAGAATAATATGTTTAGAGGCTTCATTTAATGTAATTTGCTGTAAGCATGTTGCAAGATGAAAACACGTGATTTTTTCATGCTAAAAAGTATGCTTCATATTACTTTAGTTTAGTGAATAAATGATAAAGTGAATTTATTGGAATTCATATAAGATAAAACACCTTTTAAAAGTCAAATGTAATTGCAATCAATAGCCAAAGAGTTCAAACAATATTGTTACTATTAAAAGATTGCAAGAGCACGAAAAGTAGTTTGTGTTAAACGCTTTCTTTGTCTATTTATAACAGTCACTGAAATATAACAATTATATTTTTTATATAAATAACACAATGTTATGTCATTTGCATGATTGTAACTTCCTAGGGAAAAAAGTAAGTTACCCTAATCTTATGTTTAGGGTGTTATGTTTCAAACAGCACGAAATAAACCTCGACTTTCACATTTGATCATTTATGTACACACTTTTATAACATGAAAATATATCAATTGTATTCTCAAAATGATAAGTAAATTATATTATATTAAAGGCCCATTAAGCCCCTGAAATGCTGTCCTTTTTATATCTCAAAACCTTATCAGTTTTACCTTTGTATTACAGTTGCAACAACAATACTCTTTGACCATTTAGATGAACTTTCTTTCGCTCCATTTACTCCTTGGCAGATTGTACTCGTATAATTATAGTGAGTCAGTATTTTGTATGAAAGTCAAAATACTCCTTTATATAAGTTATTATAAATTCATTACTACTTTCTACAGATGGCTCTAAATTTATTATCAAACTATTATCAAACACATATCTGACCTTTCTCAAGAAAAAAAGAGACAATTGATTTCTGAGGCAAATTGTGAATTTAAATATCTTAAAGCGCAATCACGTAGACTAATCCAAAACACAGTAATTTTCAAACCACATTTTTCGGTTTGTTTCACACACAGAAGCAGCTTCGAATTATTTATAAATTTATGACATAAAATTCCCAAAAAGCATTCTTAAAGTGGAATACATGTAGTCTACAATGAGATTATTTCAAATTTTAAATTGTTTTAAATGTGATTTGGTACAAACACATTGATGATGAGTAATGATGTGTTAAACTACAACAATTTATCACCGCTATAACTAGATTTGTTATAACGTAACATAAATGTCACTTACTGAAAAATTGTACATCTACAGGTTGTTGTCACGTATTATTATGACTATCAACACAATTATTAATGTTTTTGTAAGACATTCATCCACCAGTTAAGCTCAAAAATAGCAGCATGGCGACAGGACAACAAATATTACATTATTTATTTACTGCAGACATTATTTGAGACAACTGTATCTGATCAGAACTATTTAGTAAGCAAAGCTGATTTTAAGCAAAGCTGATTTTAGTCTTGGAAAATGCTGATCACTTTCGGTATCATTTATTATAAGACATAATTTCCAGTGGCATCATTGCCAGACACTTCTTAATATTTCTTGGACTAAAATTCATCAATTGTTATAGTGGAATTTATTTCAGAGTCATCAGTAGATTAAATGCATCATTTGATAAAGTGTATCATTTAATCCTCTTAAATTATTACGTTAGTCGCTTTACTAAAGATAATTAAATTTGATAAAAACGGCATACCGTGCAAGAAGTTCATTAAATGCATGTAAATATATCTTCGACGACAAATGACTAAAATGTTAAAGCTTAAAAACTGTAAACGTGATAATGTCATGGTACTTTAGGTTTATTTTCAATTATTTATGCTTATACATTTTTAAATCACATGCAAAAAACGTTTGGATATTGTTGTTCAAATTCCGATTCAGTTGTAAGATATTGAAAAATACTTATCCCTTGAATAAATTTGATCACTGCCACCGAGTAGGTTATTGCAATGGGTATGATGTATTTCTATTCGAAAAAATTGGAAAACACTTTTTATTCAAAATTTAACTTATAACAGCTTGAACATGCGACTTCGATTTGTCAAAAGTTTTAAAAATTATATAATGTTAATGCTCAATTTGTAAAACTGAAATGTTCTATACCAAGATCGTTATCAATTAATACTCTTTAGCAAAAGCTTCTTCTTTCAATATCAACCTTGATTAAATGAAAAGTCGATGGCACTTATAGCTATTATGTCGTGAAAATTATGCAATTAAGCTTAGATTGAAAGCGGGTTTATGTCTAAATGAGGTTTAACACGCTATTCATTGTGGATAATAGAATATCAAATTTGACAACATTCACGTGCATCTAAAATGTGTCAACGCCAATAGGCAATAAATGAATATATATAAGCGTAGTTACGTTGCATATTTTGTAAGGAGCATTGTTGTAGATATGACTTATCTGTTTTCATGTGTTATGTTAATCTGAATATTGAGATATAAACTATGTCTTCATACATTTCAAGGAACGCGTTGTGTTATGCAAAACGGGTCGATATGCTTCATTTGGTGACAATATAGTTAGTTCCTTTGGAAACTGTAAACAATAGTAAAAAAATAGTAACATATTAGTCGTTGCAAATTTATAAATTCACAAATCAATGTCTCAGGAAACTAAATAAATTTATTATATAATTATGACAATTTTCTCAATTCGATAAGCATTCTCTCAACACTTTAGAAACAACGATATGCTTACATCTAATTTTAATTTCAACAAACAAGTAAACGCATCTCATCAAGTGTATTGCTTTTGAATGTACTAACATATTGAGAGTTAGATTGTAATTAATTATATTTTTAAGGTATTATATCTCAGCATTGTGTAACTTCTTTTATATTAAAATCATTGTGTAACTTCTTTTCACAGTAATATATAAATACTGGCCGCTTGTTTGAATTATGTTATTGATCTTTTTAATTCTCAATCTGCTTACTCAAAGTAATGTGCGTCATTTCCGTATTAACTTTTTAAATTTAAAATTTTGTCGTGTAAAGGAAATGAAAGGATACTCTTTATCTGTTCCGGAGACAGCTTATTGAGCAGTCATTTCAGCCTCACCAGAAATACGCTCAATGCCAGTTTATAGCATATATTATCAAAGAACATCGTTTTAAAATACGGTATCCATTTACTATGACATATATTTGACGTAAATAGTAAGTAGTCAACTGCGAATTCTTAAAATTCCGTTCTTCAATGTAGCCTATTTCACGGTACATAAAATTTCTATACTGATTGAGGTTTAATAGCACTTAAGTAAAGTTTAAGTTCATTTAAAGAGTCTCTAACCCTAAAACTTTCAGTCGTCTTCAAGTAATAAGCAAAAACCTTTTTTGGGTCTAATAAATTGTCTCTAGAAAAAGATGGTATGAAAATCTGTCTTGGATTATTTTGCTTAGCCAAAACCAGAACGAACAAAAGTTATTCCTTTCTTCTGAATATTTCTGTTACCATCTCCAAAAAAATAGTTTGAAGATCACTACAAAAAAAAAAAACAACAACAGAAAATAGCTATTAAAACTCATTTTCCATATATTAATTAACCTTCATCAGTGCAATTGGTAGCTTATTCCGGTATTCTACAACAAGAGGTAAATCCCATTCAGGAAACAATTTTCTAACAGCGTTCAAGCCCCATACCTTATCATGGTTATGTAGGTATGAATATCTGCTAAAGTATCACTTATAGGTATGCGGGCGGTTTGTAGGGGTCTATGCAAGTCATACAAGGTGAATAAAATCAATGTTCGAACTTATATATAATTACAATTATTTCGATATTTACAGGATTACCAGCCCGGTTCGAGTCTTACACAAAGCTTCTTACATCCTTGTATGTGTTCTGGTGCACGGCATACTACACAACAGGCTTGCTTTTCCGGTGACAAACCTTCCTGCTGACGATGTCGGATGAGTTAGGGCCGGCTTGCTTACTATACACTGTTGTTGCCGGTCTTTTGATTGCTTTCTACGCCATTGGGCATCCTTGTGCAAAACGTTGCGGTTTCGTTGCTATTGGCAAATAAGAAGACTCCTTACAGAATACAGAACAGCTGATTTACAATGGCGTGGTATCGAAAGACCGTTGAGAGGTTTGAAACTCGAATTTCGCGTGTATCAGGTGTTTTTTACGGTTGTGAATGGTCCCATTTAATGTATTTAGTAATATTATTTAGTAAATACAAATGAATTATACCCGTACTCGGCTGACAAATATGAATTAATCTATGTTAACGTACCGAATCGTTGTGCAACTTTTTTGTCTACCTGGGAGTTTTAGCACGAATGCACTCGTTTGCTTATAGATATTTCATTAACGGGAAGGGCTAGAGACTTGGGGTCGGTCTCATTTGGAAGCTTAAAGATCCTGTATGTTTTGTAATTGCATACCACTCTTCATTGAATTATATATGTATGTAATTATGCAAATTTGTCAATTTTCAAACATGGAAGAATATGTAAAATATGTATTGCAAATAATTGTACATATTTAAGGTAATCATTAAATTATATGCATTCATTTCTTATTGGAAAAATTGACTTAGAATTTATAGAAAACTAAATTCTAATTACCTCCCTTTATTTACATGAAATATTAAATTCGGTAATATCTTTATAAATAATGTTTTTTGAAACTTACAATATCGATAAATCTTAATTTGAGCATCATAATTTGTATATAAAACCATAAAAATAATGTGTTACAGGATCTTTAATACAAACGTGAAATAGTGATTAAAGTTTCTTTTAATTATCTGGACAATTCTGTTCACAATGAACCCCTTGCTCGTAGACTCGAATCTCGAGTTTCTGGCCTTCTCTTAACTTATATTATATTGACCAACAATATCGCCAAATTATCTCTATGAATTAAGAGTCCACTGCGCACAATTAGATAAGAAAGGCTGGCAACAGTTCAATAATATATTTTTAAAATGCTTAATCTCTTTATCTTAAAATAACCCTTTGCGCACAATTAGTTAAGTAAAGGATAGAAAACGAGTGGGGTTGTCTATACGATATAGACACGAGCGTAAAAAAAAAAGTCAAATCCATGTGGGTGTATGTAAACTGACCGGTGGTTATTATTGTCTGTATACTTTGCCAGATGAACTCGCACTCATGAATATTCCGTGGGAATCGCCAGACAATTATCGGTTATTCCGAGCCATATAACGGGTATATCGTATATCTGCGGAACATTAATGAGTGCTAGTTCAATTTTGCCAAATATAACGGTAACTGCGTTATTTCAACCGCTTTTGTATAGGATCTTCGTATGGTATAGTCAAAAACCAGTTTATTTTATTTGCTGTTTTTATACCCCCCCCCCCCTAAAGGAAAAGTCTATATCTTAAAGTGCAGTCAATGCTCAATACTTTGTGCGGATCTATAGTACTAGCACATTTGTACATGTAGATTTATTGTGTGGTAATATGGATAAGGATTTTGATTTAAGCCAACTTTTTCAAACTGACAATGTTTCAATTACATAACTGGACAATTTACCCACACATGATTTGGTTAATATAAACGTAAAAAGTGATACTGATGGACGATTTGATTCTGTAAATGTTGTAACTGATAGCGATTTATCTCTGCTGAAAGCACAGCGAATACCAAGAAATACACGCAAACAAAATAGTTGGGCTATGTCTTGCTTTGAAGACTGGGCGCAGTGGCGAAACAAGCAAAGTGAAACTTTGTTGGGTGACCATGGGGCGGTCCCAGTTGACCTAGCTGCTCAATCCTTAGTCAGTTTGGACTATTGGTTGTCCCGATTTATCGTGGAATGTCGTAGGAAAGATGGACAGAACTACCCCCCAAATACGTTATATAACATTACAACATCCATTCAACGCACTTTGAGAGAGGACCATGGTCGCTTTGATGTGAAAATACTGGACGAGAGTGACAAGTCATTCAGCGAGATCCGAAAGGCGTTAGACAGTCGCATGAAAACATTAACCAGTGCAGGTAAGATTACCTAAATAACTGTTAAATATAAATAACAGGCTCGACTCTAGTAGAAAAATATAATTCTAGAATATCAAGGAGGGTGCGATCTATTAGGTATGTCTTACTTTTATGTTGTCAAAATATACAGCAAACATGTATTGATGTATTTATAAGGTACGGAAGCTGCTACCTTCCTCCGCCATCTCCACCGGAACCAAGATTGAACTTATTTTATGTCATTATTCGTAGCCATCTAGCTGGCAAGATAGTTACGTAATAGCCGTCGCATAATGGCCGTCACATAAAATACTGGCGACGTCACCTTTATACCGCCAAAAGAAATGTAAGGAAAACTGCATGTATCTTTCAAAGCAGCACGCCCAAGATTCATGTTAACTTTCATGAAAATTTTGATAATGTATTTGACAGTAAAATATTGTGAGGTGAACAAATAAAATTAATTACATATTGCAATTGACACTTACAAACCATGCAAATAACCAAAAAGAGGTCAAAATGTGAAAAAAAGCCCTTACTGCGTTAGTAACGCAGTATAAATATGGTGATAAAATACTGCAAAGTCAGTCTTAAATCGCAAATTACATGTTAACTTTAACATTGATCTTGATTGTTTTTACCTTTCTTGAAATATTAGTATATTTTTCTCAATTTTCATTTTCTTGAAATATTCATCTGGAGGCGTGCAGCTTTAAGCTTAACTCAAACCATTTCATTTATCAGTGATCTCCGTTATTTTTCGAACTTCAGGTATTTTGCCCTGTCCTGTTTTTGTTTGGGGTCCGCCTGGGCTCCTTGCCATTGGTTCTTGTTGCTGGGTCATATGGGGGTTGCGTTCATTGAACGCCGCCTTTCCTTGTTGATCTTGTTTATCATATTTTTTGGTATTCACCGCGACAGAGCATACCCCGTGACCGAAGAAGACAAGTTGCTATTGTGGGATCGTAATGTTATTGGGTTTGATTCCGCCAAAAGTTTAAGTTTCGGGGTATTCTTCTACAATTGCAAGGTTTTTGGATTTAGAGGAGGGGACGAACATAAAACTTTAGATGTTACTCAGTATAGTATAACTAATGAATCGGGCCAGAAAGTATTGATATTTCGTGGACGTTCCAGTAAAAATGTTCAGGGTGGTCTCAAACAAAGAAGGGTTGAGCCGAAGCCGATAAAACAGTTTCAAGATGAAAATAATCCCAGGTGTACGTATTATTAGTCTGTTTGAGAAGTATTTGTCACATATTCCACCAGCAGGGCCCTTTTATAGGAAACCATTGCCAAATGGAATTAACGGGGCGGTAGTTTTCTCTCAACAGTGTGTTGGCATTAATACGCTTGGAAAATACATGAAATCTATGTTTGAAGAAGCCAAAATTGACACGGAAGGGCGCAACATTAGAAACCACTCCGGCAAAGAAACCCTTTGTACTCGCCTGTATGAAAGCAACTGCGACGAACAGGCTATAATGGTACGAAGCGGGCACCGTAGTACTGCAGTTAGGGATTATAAACGTCCTTCTCTGGGTCAACTGCAACAAGTGAGTGACGCACTGCAGCCTCCGGTCCAAAAAAAGATGAAATCAGAGACTGTCACCTCCGAGCCTCAGAATGAGCAGAAAACTGCCCCTATGTTAGCTAATAGGACACCTTCAGAAACTGTAAGCAGTAGCCGCATCGAAATATGTGTACCGGAATCTATTGACACTGTTGTTATTAACAGGAATGGCAAAAAGGTCTCCATAACTCTTTAAAGTTCTACAAAATTCAGAATTGATATTATTAAATTTCCTGTATACACTGTTACAATATTATTACAGTACTGAACTCGTAATTGTTTCAGCAATAAACGATATATTTCTTTGAAAGTAGTTGTGCGTAGTGTACATTACATTTTACCCTAAACATATTTAGTTTGCTAAGGGTAAACTTTAATCGTCCCGCCCTCTGCCCCCTCCTCCCTCCGTTTACGCCCACACTAGATCTGTCCATGCAAGTACAGCCCAAATTGACTGCATGATTATGCACGATTTTCTCGTCTTATCTGCTAATAAGACGAGAAAACATGTACGATTTTCTCGTCTTATCTGTTAATAAGACTGGAAAATCGTGCGTATATATGGTGTAAAATAGACAGCGGTTTAGCGTTGTCTATACGATATATACAACGGAAATAATGAGCCGTGATTGGTCAATTCGCTGCAAGCGTGGTCTAAGGAAGTATAGCAACAATTGAAGATTTTTTAATGCTTAACAATGTGTCCTGTAAATGTTAATACAAGTGGTTGTAAATGAAGTGCGAATAACCGTAAGCACGTCATTATGCAAGTATAGAATACTCCAAACATTATTCACAACGTTTCTAAACGTGAATTAACTTGGTCTTATTGAAAAAGCTTATTTGCATATTTTGAATTTAATATCAAAAATATATACTTAAATCGTTTAAAATGTTGCATCTGCTGTTCACTCTTGTGATATATATTTAGATAATACATGATGTACATGGAAAACAAAGATATATCTTATAAATATGAAATTTAATAAACCCTTTTTGCTTCGTAGATACATGATTTGAGTCAGAAAATAACAAGGAAGTACCAGTTTTATTAGATACTGTAGCAACAACATCGGAAGTAGAATACCGACAACAACCGGCTGTTATGACCTCGGAAAGATCAGAGATAGAAAACGGTACCCGAAGACGAAATAAAGTAAATGGAAGTTTGTGCGAGGTTTGCTTAAAAGAACATTTTGATTAAAGTAAAAGTGGAAAACAGAAGAAAATCTGCAACTGGTTAAAAAGTGAATTTCCAACATGTTCTTACTTGGTCCATGCTTTCTGTGTAGGATTCCTTTATCAAAAAGACTCTGATGTAAATGTTAAGTACTATCGCCCAGTGCATATTAAAAAAATTATTTGAAACGCTTTGTCACTTCAGTTATTTTACTGTTTAATTAATACATTTTATCTTTGCCCAGTCTTCCTTCAACATCAAAGCTTCACTCACATTTCCTAACTGTTTGATTTCTTCAATAAGTTCATGTATTATGTTATATATCTGGTCTTTTGTCTTTCTGTTTATATAAAAACACTTGTCTCTGTCATTTATTGTAACAAACATCGGTTCTAAACGCAAATTTCTTTTAGGTATGTCACCACCAGATGCACGTTTTAAATAGTCTTCTAAATTTGATATTTGTTCTCAAACAAAACAAGTTGATCATATAATCTTTCACCACCTTATGATACGTGTTTACCATGTTTACTGAAAATTTATGACAAATTGTTTTGCATTCTGCATATATTGAGGTATGTAATGATTTCATCGACGCTATAAGCAATGTAAATATTTTAATGCTAAGGAATCAATTCAACACAACCTTAGTTTTAAAAAAAAATTGCTTTTGAGGTTCTTAACATATATTGGATGTTAAGATTATCAAATATAAACAACATTATACTTAATTTACACTTGACAAATACAGAAACATATTTTTCGTATCGTTATTTTTGTAAGAACTGGCCATCGTCTGAAACAGCCTTTTTGGAACACTTTTTGGCCAGCTGATATTCAAGAATAAATAAAAATACGATATCTTGACACTCTTGCAAATAAACCCCACATTGTTGAATTCAAATATTGTAAAAACACTGCAATAGACATCTAGTTGTGTTGAGTTATGGCTACGCTATTTTGTTGGATATATATTTTCCATACCGTTCCATACTGTCAACGGATATATTTAACTGTTTGTAAATAATATGATCATTTTCGTTATGAATGTGTAATATATGAGTAAAGTAAAATTATTTTTGTGTTTACCTTATGCTTATTAGTACACATAGTCTGCAAATTGTATCATCTATAAGTACATCTAACTTTTGAACATGGCTACTTATAATTAAACTTGAGTAATTTATCCAAAATAGTTATCACCTTACATATGACATTTTCAATAAAAATGTGATGTTACTATTACCTGTGCATCAATATTGAATGATATATTTATTGAAGATATTTTAATTATTTTAGTTTCAGAAAATATAAAAGCTTTTAGCCTTTAACTTTAACTAACAAAATGTCAATAGAAAAAAAACATATTCTGCACAGAAAATCACCTATTTCCTAGGCCGATTCTGTGTCCAATTCTGTGTCGGTGTCAACTCTGTACAGAAAAATGAAAATCTGCCTCTATAACAACCAGAGTTGGTACAGAGTCTGTACAGAATTGGCTCAGAATTTTCGTACAGATAGCAGTATTCTAGAAAAATTTAACAACCTGTATAAATTTGTATCATTTGAAAGAGGTAAAAATAAAAGAATCTCAAATGATTTTCTTATCATTGTCACTGCACAGGTTTTACGTTTTACTGGCAACTACTAACTATTATATATATAATCCTAGGAAATACTGTTTAATTGGCATTTGGCATTAGCCTATATATATTATTTGAACAATAAAATTACCAAAACAGTTGCATAAAATTTTGAACAAAATCATTTTTTGTTTTAATCGGTGGAAAATAAATGATGTTACGAAACATAAAGGACGCAGCGCCTAAAATTAACAATAAAGGTACCTGCAAAAAATGCTCTAATCTAACAGGTGAAATAACTGCAGTCATACTTAAAACATACCAAAATGTGACATATCGGCAAATGCACAAAATAACTTATGTTTACCAATTAATGAAAATTATTATGCATACACATCATATTGATTAGCGGACACATTTCAGTTGTACTTCTCGCTAAGAGATGCAAACCTGGATTGTACCCGTCAGTAATTGGCTTTAACCGCTTTAATGCGGGTAATTTGTCACACCTACTGTACCTGTATGCGGGGTTTATTATTCTGTTAATTCGAAATTTTTGCGGCAGCATTTATTGATTGACAAACAGTAAGGTTTTCATACGTCCATTTGAAATTATTACAAGTCAGAAATGATTATATATTTTTTTAAGGAACTTATGCTGTTCGTATAACCAACTTGATACCACCGCATCCAAAACACCGAACCATAATTTTAGACAATAGCCATGTGTCAGACTTAGTAGATAGTTTCAGGAATACCAGCATGGGGCAGTTGATTGTTATGTTAGGACTGATTATCCCGAGTCATTAGCTAACCAAGGTCAGGGTTCTGTAGAATGCCTAGGTGGCAATCACACACGTCAGGCCATGCAGGTACATTTTTTTATTATTGTTATGTGGTCTGGTATAAATAAAATGTTTAAACCAATAAAATGAAAAATTTAACCCTTAATTTAAATTACCACTTATTTTATTGAGTGGTTACAATGTCCTAGATGTTGATTGTTAATGATGCTAGCCGCATGAGTTCAAAATTTTGAACACTGTCAGGGGCTAGTCGTCGTTTCCTTGAGCAAGAAACTTTACACTCACTGCTCAGTACTGGTTGGTCCCAGGAACGGATTTTAAAGTATATCTATAAGCTTATAGCTTCCTACACAATCGAGCTAAAATAAATTCTGTGTAAACCAAAATGATGGCTCTTTATGATAATTATTAGTTGTGAAGAGAAATGTTAGCCTTTAGGCATTAAGAAATCTTTTACCAGTCAACAGTGTTGAAATATCTGAGTTGCATTTTGATAATTATCGATAAACAGCTATATCAGTAAACAATCATTTATGTGTGCAAACTGCTGATAAGATCAAAGAATAATGTAAAGAAAGGATAGATTATAAATTGCTGACTAATTAGCTTTTGCTGGTTGCATGAAGTAAAAGTCGCATAACACATTAAAGATACAGAGAAAATTATGGAGTAAATTTAAGTGATTGTCACAGAATATAATTATATAGATGCTTGGACAAGTTTGACTGTATTTTGTTTTAATACTGTCTTCCAAAAAGAATGAAACAATTATTTACTTAGGCCATTCTAATATATTCCACCCATTTGATGAGCATTCAAATAGGCTAGAACTACTGTTAACTACATTGGAACTTAAACTGTTAAAACAAATTCATATTGAAACATGCTAATCAACTGAGTATTTTAAATTTCAGACTCTTTTGGAGGAAGGCACCCCCCTTATAGCACCGTGCAAGTTAGACTTTATATTCAACTGTCACGGGAGATGGTTCTGTTGTTGGGCTATGCACACAACACTGTTACACATGAAAGGAACAAAATTGTTAGTTTTATCGACAAAGTTAGATTAATGAGAGATTTGCTTCCACCAAACCCTGATAAAGAGGCCATCCTTGGAAGAATACTTTGGCACTTGTATTCAAGAAGAAGGTTTGTAAAAGTTCATAACCCTGGAACCCCAGATTCAGCATTTTAATTAAAAAGTGTTTTTTTAAAACATTTGTCTCCTAGTTTTAAGAATGTTATCTCGGAAGTTTGACACCACTAGAATCATTATTTTTAAAGTGCATAACTTTAGCAAAACATTGTTGTGTGTAGTTTTTATGTTTTTTCTTACACCTTAACTTTGGTTGGATAACCAATATATTTAATCAATACCGGAGTTAAATCTCTATCATTAATTTAATTGATTTATGTAAAAGCACGAAAATAAATAATATAATCAATTTCCAAGAAATTGGCCCCATGTGTAACAGCTATTTTATTTGTTGAACTATTCACAACCTCTAGTGAAGATTATCATGCGGAAAAAATTATGAAGTAATTCATTTCTGTTTTGAAAATAAAAGACTGTTTCAGATTCTTCTGGCTTGTTCATGTTAATTGTTGCACATATTTCAGGATCCAAGAAAACTGCAGCAAGCCTTTGCTATTCACCTGCAGATGGCAAGACTTTACGAGCCAACTTGGAGCTTTATTGTGTCAGCAACAACCAACATGAAAGTAACACAGCGGTTCTTTGTAGACTGTATGAAATTGAAGTCGGAATTCGCTGAGGAGGCCTTTTTATCATTGACAAAGGGTGAAAAAGTCTTCAAGATGGAGGTTTAAGTACACATAAATGTCTAGTATAAACAAAATACATGTCTTTAATCACAATTATTTATTGTTACACTAGCTCAGTGAGGAACACATAAATGTATAGTATAAACAAAATACATGTCTATATTCACAATTATTTATTGTTACACTAGCTCAGTGAGGGAGGCATCGTATTTGTAATGGCAGGTTAGTTAATCAGGTCCAACAACTGCAGATATGATCAAAATTGATTTTTTGAAAATGGTGTAGAAAAACTTTCAAATGGTCCATCTGTCAGTCTTAAAATTTATCCAGAATACTCTCCACAAAATTACTAGTGGAATTTTTACCATACCACAGCAATGATCAGTTTCAAGACTAATTGTGCATACCTTCAGCATTTTCCAGTTAAATGGTTTTTGTCAGAGTTATGGCCTTTTTATTACTTCATTTTGTATGAACTTCTCTAAGTTTACAATAATAGAGAAAAAGATTGATCAGTTCTTGTGCAATTTTAAAAGATTTTCTATTTGAATGATTTTTTTGATTAGTTGTGGCCCTTTAATAAAAAGTGTTTTGGTCTAGTTACATTTTTCTTTCTCCTGCTACAGAGTAGCTCCTGCTACATATAGGGAACAAATTGTCCAATATCCCCTCAATACAACTGCTTAATTGGCTATCATCAGTCGACATGCGATCATTGATAGCTCTTGTTAAACCATATTATACATGTACATAATAATTTTAAATTTTTACAAATATATAATTAACCCTAATTTGACTTTACATTAAATATCATAATCAAGATATTTTTCAAACATTTAAGATGACTTAATATTAAGTATTTAAATACATTAAGGAGACAAATTAATACCAAGTATTTAAATACTTGTCTTCATATCCATTTCTAAAATAAACAAGAAACATACGGTCTAATTTTTGGAAAAAATACTTTTTAAACGAAATTTTAATTTTTTCATCACATTTCAAATTAAATATTTTAGAAAGAAAAAAGCTGAAAAAAAACATAAAAAAGGGATGTAGCTGTAGCTAGTAGAAAAGTGGTAAGGACTTTATTTCTGCAATTTTGGGATTGACCTAGATTGACAAGTTGTTGCACGAACCGGTTGAAAATAAGTCAGGTGCTCGTTGCTTTATAAAGTATAGATCTTTTCTTGATCTTTCATAAACATAAAACATGTTACAGTTGAAATATAGGTGTAAGAAAGGTGAAATATATGTAAGAAAGGCTGTACGTCACTGTCTCATTATGTACTCGCATATTATACATCATAATTAATCTTCTTAATATTTAATCAATTCTTAGATGATAGGCAAATAAATCCCAAAGATGGCAATGTTGAATCACCCTTAGGATATGTAGCCTGCTTTTTAAATCTGTCTTTTGACGTCTTATCTGTGATACACAGGCTTCGTAACCTCTGATCCCCTTACAAAATTCCATTTTATTTAGTTCCGCCCATTGTTTTCTCGTTTAGGGCACACGCTTTTTATTACTTGGGGACCATACGCCGCTTTTCATGGAATGGCACGGAAGTGTCACATTGAAGGTTCCATGATAACCGCCGTATGAACACATCTGCGGATGTTTCTAAATTCAAAATTTTACTATTTCATGTTTAAATGTTGAATTCTGCTTAAGCCGGTGCTAGGGGGCGTGGACGGTAACTTTCTCTCGGAAGAGAAACAACAAGATGTTATAGTCGCATTTAATAATACTTCCAGATACCTTGATGATATTTTTAATTTAGATAATCCTTATTTTGATCAAATGGTGTCTGACATTTATCCGCATGAACTACAACTTAATAAAACGAACTCTTGAAATTTTAGTACATCATTTTTGGATCTTCATATTACTATCAACAATAATTCTATTCACACGAAAATTTATGATAAAAGAGATGACTTTGACTTTTGTATAGTTAATTATCCACATTTGGATGGAGACGTACCCCATGCAACATCCTACGGGGTTTATGTTTCTCAGTTAATTAGATTCGCTAGAGCTTGTAACAACGTAAAGGATTTCAACGAGCGGAATATTTTTATTACCAGCAAGCTTCAAAAACAGGGCTACCGCTATCATAAATTACGGAAATATTTTACTAAATTTTACAATCGTAACTTTGATTTAATTTCTAAATTCAATAGTGATTTAAAAACTCTTCTGCGACAAGGGATTAGCCAGCCTGGATTTTATGGCGATGTGGTTTACAAACTTCGTAAGATTTTGGGTCATGGTAATTTTTCTGCTGTTTTTACTAAAATTATTAAACGTTTTATTAAAAGAGGTTATGACCCTACTATTTTAAGACATACTGCATGTTTAGTGTTCAACCCTTTTACAGTTGGACACTACGCTTTCCTCTTTTGATTGCATCTGACGGACCAAGTGGGAGACTTTATGATGGATAGTTCGTAAAGCCCTTTGGGACTGAATTGTCTTAATGTTCGTCTTCTGCCTTGCTTCGTCGGGCCCTTGTAGGTGATTTTCTTGTTGCTCTGTCTTCCTTTAGGACATTGAGTACTTTTGTTATGGTCATTAGGTTTACTTTTATATGTTTCTACATGATCATTTTAGTGTTTTACTTATTTAACCTTTTGTAACCATGACAACTGTTAGAATTTCACTTGGCGGGGATTCATTTTATTTAACTGTCTCGTTTATAGGAACATGGTGGGGCTAAGAGCGAGGTTTGGTGCACCATTAACCGGTTTAAACTCCCCAGCAGTCATTATTATGCTGCTGACCGTTCCAAGGCGGCGCCCCACTGTGTTCCTCAGATGTATGTCTATGTTTGTTTCATACTGTTTTGGTGACACTTTTGCTTGTGTCCCTTGTTGTTTTCTCGTCTACGGTAAGTATCTTCCCCATTGCCTCTAGTTTTAATTTCTTTGATTAACCCCCCCCCCCTTCCCCCGGTCTCCTGTCCCCTTCCCCTTTGTGGGCCTATTATTATTTTCTTTGAATTCCTAATCAGTTACAAATTATTTATCATTTAATGATTAACGTGTCGTTGCCCTGTCCTTTTTATGTTTGGGGTCCGCCTGGGCTCCTTGCCATTGGTTCTTGTTGCTGGGTCATATGGGGGTTGCGTTCATTGAACGCCGCCTTTCCTTGTTGATCTTGTTTTTCATATTTTTTGCACTTTCCAGTACCGTCCATGAACAGGCTCAATCAAACCGGGACTGCAACATTTTCAATTTTTGCCGTGTTGGGCTTTCTTTAGGGATTCTGTATTTATCTATTTTATAATTCTACAAAAACATAATTTGTGAGACACTAACTGACGTGATTTTCGTGAATCAATTAATTTAAACGAAACTGTATTTCCTTGTTGATCCTGTTTTGTAAAAAAAACGTCTTACAATGTCTTTTTCTGATCTCGAGTCAATATCGCAAACATGAATCGGCGCATTGTTTGTTTTTGAGTTTATTTATACTCTGCGCCGGAATAATCCATATGTCCGAGAATGTAGCATCCTTGCCCCAGTCCAAGGTAGTAGCCTCTGCGGGGACGTCTTTTTCATGCTGAATCTACCTGGAGCCCGTTCTTCGTTCAATGGTGGCGAGGGAGTCGACAATACTGCCAAGGCATCAGCTTTGCGAGTAACGGTAACAAAAACGACCCTTGTTAATGTTAGCGCCACCCTCCAGAGTTAGGCACGGCAGGTCTGGTACTTGAGATGACTTGACCTTGACCGGCCGTGTGCCTTCTCCGCGACGTGCACGCCTCTGGGGGGATTCGGAGAAGGCATCGGCGCATTTCAGCGATTATGGTTTTGAATGTATACCGATTATCAGTTAAGAGAATATTAAATCAATATAAAGTTTATGTCTATAATTCACTTAAGACACTAACGCGTCCCTTAAATGTCAACAGTTTGCGTTCACAGATGCCGGAAAACAAAGTTGCACACTCATACGTGGGATTACTTGATCTTAGTGCGCTACTCTATTTTCTTTTTTATCAAACAAATATGTTTGAAAAAGTTTGTCATTATTTAATCCTATTAAAGAATTTACTTGTAACTTAATATTTATGAAAGATATAAGTAAGGTGTATTCAGTATTCAATTACTTGTACCGTGTATCTGTATTGAATTACTAGTGCCGTTTTGAATATATCAGATTATCACCTTTATTTACTAAAACAAAAATAGAAACAACCATAATAATACATAACATGTTTCATATTTTAATATTTATCTATTAATTATCATATCAGTATTCATTATTACTAGCACTTATTATGTTTTATATGTTACATATATAACATAGGGGGCTGTCCGTGGCCAAGTGGTTAAGGTCGTTGACTTCAAACCACTTGCCCCTCACCGCTGTGGGTTCGAATCCCGACATGGACTTTGGATTCTTTCATGTGAGGAAGCTATCCAGTTAGCTTACGGAACGTCGGTGGTTCTTCTCAGGTGCCCGTTCGTGCCCGAGATAATGCGTGGAAGGGCACCCGAGGTCTTCCTCCACCAGTAAAGCTGAAATGTCGCCAAATGACCTATACTGTGTCAGTGTGACGTAAAACCCAAACAAACAAACATATACTGAAACAAAAAAGAAACTTTCTCAAAGTTTGAATGTAGATATGTTAATCCTTTTGAAACTCGATTTTTACGTTGAATAAACATATCGGGCTTTTATACGGGGATTAGCTGACCGATTTTGCAAACAAAACGAGTTTTACAAGCTACTACATGTTTATATGTGTGTACATCTAAGTGGTACCCTTGAACAACTGGCACATACTTTGCGAAAATTTCTTTTTTGTTTCAGTATATATAACATTAAATATATTTACCGGTAATCGGCACATTTCGAGTGAGTCATAACTGTTTTTTACTTCAATTGAAGAAACACATTTGTGTTCTTTATTGTTTTGATTCAAAGTCAATTATTTAAGTCATTTTAATATTAACCCTATGAATTATCATTTATTCAGGTAAAAATTCAATTCAGTAAAACTATACTATGATGAGGTATGATAATCAATTAATATGTACGTGTGTCATAACTGTTTCTACTTGCACATGGAGAAGCAGAATTGTTTTCGTTAAATTTAAGTTCGAAGTATCTGGACGCAGCGTAATCTTCTCTTGTGTTAATATGACACATTACACGTGCACGGGTTTGAGTGTCGTCGCTCGAAGGTCAACATTCGCAGCTGCCGTTGGATCGCAGCTGCCGTTGGATTGCACCAGTTTTCTTCAGAGACGGACAGTACCTGCTGACTTCACCAGTCATGCAATAATTGTTTCAACCATTACTTTTATTCATAATTCACTGGTATATCCAGTGGCTGTGTCTGGGGGGTGTTGGTTTTCTTTAGAAGTTCAAACAAATGAATCCTCTGGTGACTCTTAAAAATCAAAACTCAAGGCAATAATAACGTAAAATTTTCAGCAACAGCGAGCAGGACAGTGTTTAGGCGCTTGTCGCTATTGTGACCTGGGTAGATCATTGTCATTTTGCCCCCAAGTAGCATCTGTCTTGTCCCAGTTCGTGAAAAGAGAATATGACACCTTGTGTTCTCTCACAACTTCGTTGACTTCATCAATAAATTCCTCTTGAATAGCCTCAAATAATTTATTTAGTGATTTGATGGCATTGGTATCATTCCGCTTCATATAATAGATAAATACAGAATCCCTTAAGAAAGCCCAACACGGCAAAATTGAAAATGTTGCAGGCTCGGTTTGATTGAGCGTCTAAGAATCTATTGAGACAGAGATTTCTCAATTGCTACATGTCGCCATAATTCTTAAGCTTAACTAGAACTCCGCGAGTCGGATGTGTCGCCTTGTGAACAATGTAGTTTAGGAGAAATGGCCAGGACAAAAATGAAATATGAAAAATAACAAAGGGCAATAACTAAAAAATAATAAGTGCAAATAATAAGTGCAGAGCAGCAGTTTCTGTGCACTGCACTTCTTATCAATAAGATCTATCATTCTATGATGTTTCAAGTCCATACCTTTCATACTTGAGGAGAAATGACCAGGACAAAAATAAAGTAAGAAAATCAACAAAGGGCAATAACTCAAAACATAAGAAATGCAGAGTATCAGTTCTTATGCACTGCACTTTTTCTTAATGAGATCTATCATCCTATGAAGTTTCAAGTCCATAACTTTTACACTTTCGGAGAAATGGCCTGGACAAGAATTAAGTATGAAAATTAACAAAGGGCCATAACTCAAAAATTAAGAAATGCAGAGTACCTGTTCTTGTGCACTGCACTTCTTCGGAGAAATGGCTCGGACAAAAATAAAGTATGAAAATTACCAAAGGGCAATAACTCAAAAATTAGGAAGTGCACAGTACCGGTTCTTGTGCACTGCACTTCTTCTTAATGAGATCTATCATCCTATGAAGTTTCAAGTCCATAGCTATTTTAGTTGAAGAGAAATGGCCCGGACAAAATTAAAGTATGAAAATTAACAAAGGGACTATAGCTAAAACAATAAGAACTGCAGAGTACCGGTCCTTGTGCACTGCACTTCGGGTTATTAAAAGAAGCATGCATACCAAGTTTGAAGTCAATCAGACTTACAGTGACTGAGTTATGCTCCGGACAAGCTTTAGGGGACGCCGACACAGACGCCGCCGCCGACAAAAGTAACCCGTATATGTCACCTTTTCAAGGCGATACAAAAAGTCTCCCCGTACATGCAATCAATGTTGTTATATTTTCATCCTCGCGTTCAGTGTCGGTGTCCCCCTCCATGTCCAGTCGCCGCCTTTCCTTGTTGATCTTGTTTATCAGATTTTGTGACGTGATGTTTTCGTCATGAAACTTCGTTGTCGTGCTCGCCTGAAACATACGTCCCGTCCCCTACGTGGAGGTCTAGCCAGAGTTGGTGATTTTTTAATTTTGTAATGTACCATACTGCTCAGGAATACTACAAACGGTTTTGCGTTCATTGAACGCCGCCTTTCCTTGTTGGTCTTGTTTATCATATTTTACTGACATTCCGCTGAAGCCTTAGCAACCCCGTCGTGCGATCTTTGCCCGTGTTTCGTCAGTACAAAGAACTTATTCAACGTGTTTTCTCTTAATGATTCAGTTAGGACAATACATACTGCGTAATTTAGACTGAACAAAAATGCACCAAGTTAAAGAGTAATTACAAAAATAAAGCAAAAATAAAAGGTGCAAATTTTTTTTTATTCTTTATTTTGTTATTATATTTCACAATGTTTTCTTTCAAACTTTTACAGTATTCTTGCTGATCACGTTTCTAGTAAAAAGTTGCTGTCATCTGCGTCTATTATGCCGTCTCTCCCAAATAAACGTTTCAGTATAGCGTTTCTGTTAGCACTGATAACGGCCTCGTCAAAGAATTTTTTGTTGAATATTTCTTCATAAATGACGATTGCAAAGAAACAATGGTACTTTGACTGGAGTGCGTTACCATTGCCATTCACTTACCATTAATTTTTCATTTTGTAACACCCGAGGTTAACCAAAATATGATAAACAAGATCGACAAGGAACGGCGGCATTCAATGAACGCAGCCCCCACCCGACCCAGCAACAAGCGCCAGCGGCAAGGAGCCCAGGAGGACCCCAAAGAAAAACAGGACAGGGCACAAGGCAGAGTACGGGCAGGCAAACCACTACATCAGAATACATAATAAGTAACCTATAAGGAAATAAAACAAAACAAATAAATGATTTAATATAAGGCCCACAATGTCAAAAGGCACAGGGGAAGGGGACACGGGGAAGGGGGGGGGGAATAAAATAGATATAAACCAGGGACAAAGGGAAGATACTTACCGTAGACGAGAAACAACAAGAGACACGAGCAAAAGTGTCACCAAAACAGTATAAAACAACATAGACATACATCTGAGGAACACAGAGGGGGGCCGCCTTGGAACGGTCAGCAGCATAATAATGACTACTGGGGAGTTTAAACCGGTTAATGGTGCACCAAACCTCGCTCTTAGCCCCACCATGTTCCTATAAACGAGACAGTGTAAATAAAATGAATCCCCGCCAAGTGAAATTCTAACAGTTGTTATGGTTACAAAAGGTTAAATAAGTAAAACACCAAAATGATCATGTAGAAACATATAAAAGTAAACCCAATGACCATAACAAAATCATATTTCCAAAATATGATAAACAAGATCATCAAGGAAAGGCGGCGTTCAATAAACGCAGCCCCCACCCGACCCAGAAACAAGAGCCAGTTGCAAGGAGCCCAGGAGGACCCCAAACAAAAACAGGACAGGGCACAAGGCAGAGCACGGGCAGGCAAACCACTACCTAAGAATAAATATTGAGTAAATGATAAGGAACTAAACGAAAACAAATAAATATCTGGAAACAAAGTGATCCCTCGGAAGCATTAACCACAACAAAATTACGTAAGAATTGCAGACTCGGTTTGATTGAGTCTGTACATGAGGGATAATGAATAAGTGCAACATCCCTCACGCCCCAAGCACCGGCTTGAGCGATACTCAATTCAAAATAAGCCGTTTAACCTAGATACCTAGTGTGTTCGTGCGCCGTAAAATCAAGCCATTTTACATAGAGAGCTAGTGTGTTCGTGCGCCGTAAAATCAAACGAAACAGAACTAATTTCTCACAGAATACGATATATGATAAACAAGATCAACATGTTCAATCAACGCAACCTCCACACGATCTAGCAACAAGAGCCAGTGGCAAGGAGCCCAGGAGAACCCCAAATATCTTCGTTTTTAGAATAAAGCAACAATGGCAATATGGTTAAGCCACTGTAATGAATAAACATATACCTATGAACATACAAGAGCTTGCTTTATGGTACATTTGTCAAAAAAAAGTTTGGGGTCCTCCTGGGCTCCTTGCCGCTGGCTCTTGGTGCTAGGTCGGGTGGGGCTGCGATTGAACGCTGCCTTTCCTTGATGATCTTCAGTGTTGTTATATTTTTCTGGTCCTTCGGGATCATTGATGCCAGCACTATTAAGTGTTGAGAATAGAGTACCGCTCAAGCCGGTGCAAGTGGGCCTCACGGATGTTGCACATTTTCATTATCCCTCATGTACAGACTCAATCAAACCGAGTCTGCAATTCTCTTGTAATTTTGTTGTGATTAATGCTTTTTAAACTTCACAACAGCAGGTGTCAAGTGATGTGTGGCAGCTGTAAAAAGTTGCTCCGTACTTCACTTCAGCGTTCATTGAACGCCGCCTTTCCTTGTTGATCTTGTTTTTCATATTTTATTCTTATATTTTTCTGGTCCTTCGGGATCATTGATGCCAGCACTATTAAGTGTTGAGAATTGAGTACCGCTCAAGCCGGTGCTAGGGGCGTGAGGGATGTTGCACATTTTCATTATCCCTCATGTACAGACACAATTAAACCGAGTCTGCAATTCTCTTGTAATTTTGTTGTGATAAATGCTTCCGAGGGATCACTTTTTGTCCAGATTTTTTGTTTATCATATTTTAATGTCCGTTATTTGAACATCAGGATACATTTATGCATGGTGTCTCCTATTATTTATTTAAATTTCATTGTCACATCCGTGTTATTTGTGCCGTGTGGCGGCTGTAAAAAGTCTCCCCGTACATTTAATCAATGATGTTATATTTTCGATCCTTGAAGATCGTTCAGCACGACATTATTGTTGTGTATACATAGATGGTATTTTTAGTTTCTTGTATTTGGCCTTTTTCAATTTGGGTGGTTCCAGTATTCCTACTTGAATACTGTATAATCACCCTTAGGATATGTTGCCTGCTTTTTAAATTTGTCTTTTGACGTCTTGTCTGTGATATGCAGGCTTCATAACCTCAGATCCCCTTTCAAAATTCCATTTTATTCAGTTCCGCCCATTGTTTTCTCGTTTAGGGCACACGCATTCTTTTACTTGGGGACCATACGCCGCTTTTCATGGAACGACACTACTGTGTCACATTGAAGGTTCCATGATAACCGCCGTATGAACACATCTGCGGATGTTTCTAAATTCAAAATTCACTATTTTTGTGTTTAAATGTTGAATTCTGCTTAAGTCGGTGCTAGGGGGCGTGGACGGTAATTTGCACTTGACAGTACCGTCCATGAACAGGCTCAATCAAACCGAGCCTGCAACATTTTACAATTTTGCCGTGTTGGGCTTTCTTTAGGGATTCTGTTTTTCACTATTTGATCATTTAATGATTAACCTGTCCGTGCTCTGTCTTTGCCCTGTCCTGTTTTTGTTTGGGTCCGCCTGGGCTCCTTGCCATTGGTTCTTGTTGCTGGGTCATATGGGGGTTGCGTTCATTGAACGCCGCCTTTCCTTGTTGATCTTGTTTATCATATTTTTTTAAACGAACGCACTTCAGTCAAAGTACCAATGTTTTATGCAATAAATTGATGCAGATAAGTTCACGAAGAAAAGAAACATCTAAGAAGAATGTATGTTCGGTACATTTCATATTTTCTTAATGAAGAGCCAACTATGTAATTTAATTTGGTTTGTTCAAATATTCGTCGCTGTAATTTGGTTTAAAAATAACTTTTATAGCTCGATAATTACTATTCAAATATATTATATCTACATTTTAAAAAGAGAATCCTTTTATCGACGTAGATAAAAGAACGTTAATCTCCTGCTTCAGCATAGAACCATCACTAATAGAATCTGACCGGATAAGACTTCTTATTTTCAATTTTGCCGTGTTGGGCTTTCTTTAGGGATTCTGTATTTATCTATTTTCTGTAAAGTCGATGATGTTGATCCATGCTTTAAAAGCAGCTGAACAAGATGCACTTCTAAAATATTCTTTCTTTGAAATGCTTGTATGTATTCCTGATAAAGTAAGTACAGATTATGTCCATGTTATGTACTTTTAGATATAAAAGTCATATTTATATTATTTAAGATATAGTTACGTAACTGTCAATCTTTCCTGTACTGTTGTATTTTTCTTGTATAAATTAACAACATACTGATTGGCCGGGACAAAATGTTTCAGAAAATCAGAATTCCCAAATAAAACACTACTTCTGGTTTAGGGATTTAGGGATTTTTTAGGGATTCTGTATTTATCTGTTTTAGTATTTCCAGTCGATCTCAACAACAAAACTACTTTTGTTCTGAATATCTTCTACATGGGCGGGGAAAGCAACTTAACTTTGTGCATAAGCAGCAGTACACACTTCTAAAAATAGATGCATCTAAGTTAAAAGTAACAAATTCCTATTATAAGTCATACAAAGGAGACCAGTCATGTATAAAATTAAAAACAGCAGATACGTTCAAAACAAAATCATATCTGGGTAAAGGTGAACTACCAATAAACAATTCTTTCATGAAACGTAACACCAAATATGAAATATATGAAAAACAAGATCAACAAGGAAAGGCGGCGTTCAATGAACGCAACCCCCATATGACCCAGCAACAAGAACCAATGGCAAGGAGCCCAGACGGACCCCAAACATAAAAAGGACAGGGCAACGACACGTTAATCATTAAATGATAAATAATTTGTAACTGATTAGGAATTCAAAGAAAATAATAATAGGCCCACAAAGGGGAATGGGGAAGGGGGGGGGGGGGGTTAATCAAAGAAATAAAAACTAGAGGCAATGGGGAAGATACTTACCGTAGACGAGAAAACAACAAGGGACACAAGCAAAAGTGTCACAAAACAGTATAAAACAACATAGACATACATCTGAGTAAACACAGTGGGGCGCCGCCTTTGGTCGGTCAGCAGCCTAATAATGACTGCTGGGGAGTTTAAACCGGTTAATGGTGCACCAAACCTCGCTCTTAGCCCTACCATGTTCCTATAAACGAGACAGTGTAAATAAAATGAATCCCCGGGGGAAGGGGGGGGGGGGTTAATCAAAGAAATAAAAACTAGAGGCAATGGGGAAGATACTTACATAAAGTGATCATGTAGAAACATATAAAAGTAAACCCAATGACCATAACAAAAGTACTCGATGTCCTAAAGGAAGACAGAGCAACAAGAAAATCACCTACAAGGGCCCGACGAAGCAAGGCAGAAGACGAACATTAAGACAATTCAGTCCCAAAGGGCTTTACGAAACTAATCCATCATAGAGTCTCCCACTTGGTCCGTCAGATGTAATCAAAAGAGGAAAGCGTAGTGTCCAACTGTAAAAAGGGTTGAACACTGAAAACATGCAGTATGTCTTAAAATAGTAGGGTCATAACCTCTTTTAATAAAACGTTTAATGATTTTAGTAAAAACAGCAGAAAAATTACCATGACCCAAATCTGAACGAAGTTTGTACAAATCACATAGCCAATAAAAACCAGGCTGGCTAATCCCCTTGTCGCAGAAGAGCTTTTAAAATCACTATTGAATTTAGAAATTAAATCAAAAGTTACGAATTGTAAATTTTGGAAAATATTTCTGTAATTTATGATAGCGGTAGCCCTGTTTTAGAAGCTTGCTGGTAATAAAAATATTCCGCTCGTTGAAATCCTTTACGTTGCTACAAGCTCTAGCGAATCTAATTAACTGAGAAACATAAACCCCGTAAGATGTTGCATGGGGTACGTCTCCATCTAAATGTGGATAATTAACATATACAAAAGTCAAAGTCATCTCTTTTAATCATAAATTTTCGTGTGAATAGAATTATTGTTGATAGTAATATGAAGATCCAAAAATGATGTACTAAAATTTCAAGAGTTCGTTTTTATTAAGTTGTAGTTTCATGCGGATAAATGTCAGACACCATTTGATCAAAATAAGGATTATCTAAATTAAAAATATCATCAAGGTATCTGGAAGTATTAATTAAATGCGACTATAACATCTTGTTGTTTATCTTTCAGAGAGAGACTCAACATAAAAGTCTCTTTCATAGCAGTACAAAAACAAATCGGCCGACCAGGGTTGCACAATTAGTACCCATGAAGGAATTCCTATGATCTGTTTAAATAGGGTATAACCAAACCTGACATAAATGTTGTCTAAAAAGAAAAGAGAGTGCTCTACAAACTTCGTCACAGGTCCACATAGTATAAATGTTTAACAATACCGTTAGTAAAAAAAGCTTTGTTAGAATTACATGCTAGAAAGGTAATTTTTTTCCCGTGCAAAAGTTTTCTGAATTAGGGAAATTTGTTCATCATTGATTAATTTATGTGGCAAAGTTGTATAAAAGTGTAGAAAAATCGTATGTACTGACACTTGAAGCTTGAAAGTTCTTAATTTTGAATTTATCCAAGATTTCACCAGAATTTTTAATTGACCAAAAGAGATGTTTGCTGTGTTTTCAATATACTTTTATCACAATATCTAATTACATGTGTTTTAATGGCGAGTCAAACAAGACGTCAATAAAATAGAAAGTTTACTTGTAGTGCAAGATGTAGAATTAGCTATGAATGTGGCTTTGTAAGTTTTTTTATGTAATTTAGGAATCCAATACATAATAGGAAGTTTGAGTTTTTTCATTAATTTGGACTTTAAAATTGGAAATATTAGTAATATGATTGTTTACAATGTCTTTTTCGGAGGTAGAGGTTTTAGAATACGCATTAGTACTATTTAGTTCCTTATGCAAAACATTAATGTAATGGATTCGTCATACAATTATAATATTATTAGCCGCCTTGCCGCTGGCACAAAACAAATTTTGAATGAAAGCTAGAATATCTTTTTTCAGATGTCTTAAAGTAAGTCTTGGTTTAGGTGGCAAAAGATGTTCATTTTCACGATAAAAATTAATACGTGAATCAATAATTTTAAAGATGTTACGTTTCCATGTAACTAGAGGCATTACTATCCGCATTTTCAACGGCGACACCATGCAGAATAAATACTGCATGCAAGTCCAATGAGAATAACAAGTAGCGCAGCAAGCCAACAGATACTTCTGTGATACGCAAGGCTTCATAACCTCTGATCCCCTTTCAAAATTCCATTTTATTTAGTTCCGCCCATTGTTTTTCTCGTTTAGGGCACACCGTTTTATTACTTGGGACCATACGCCGCTTTTCATGGAATGGCACGAAAAAGATGTCACATTGAAGGTTCCATGAATAACCGCCGTATGAACACGATCTTGCGGATGTTTTTCTAAATTCAAAATTTTACTAATTTATGTTTAAAATGTTGAATTCTGCTTAAGCCGGTGCTAGGGGGCGTGGACGGTAACTTGCATTTCCAGTACCGTCCATGAACAGGCTCCAATCAAACCGAGCCTGCAACATTTTCAAATATTGCCGTGTTGGGCTTATCTTTAGGGATTCTGTATTTATCTATTTTATGATCACATCCGTGTTTTATTTGTGCGTGTGGCGGCTTGTTTAAAAAGTCCTCCCGTACATTTTAATCAATGATGTTATATTTTCGATCCGTTTCAAGACGTTCCACGAACATTAATTGTTGTTTGCTTGTAGTATTTTAGTTTCAATTTTCGGCATTTTCTAGTTGGGTGGTTCCAATATTCCTACTTGAATAATGTTGAATCACCCTTAGGATATGTTGCCTGCTTTTTTTAAATTTGTCTTTTGACGTCTATCTGTGATACGCGCTTCATAAACTCTGATCCCCTTTCAAAATTCCATTTTTATTTAGTTCCCCATTGTTTTCCTCGTTTAGGGCACACGCTTTTTACCTCTCTTTTGGTACCTCTACGTGGTGAGGAGGAGTAACATATGTCCGTTATGGGGTGCGCTGCTGTGCGCCTGTATGACGGACATATGGCCAACACCCAGACTGCCTGTTTGCCGTGGGCAGCTTTTCCCGTAACCTAGAAAAGAGGGTCCTGGTAGTTGAGGGATACCCAGGGATCCTCCCAGTACTCCCAACACACTGCTTTGGCCTCTGATTATAGGGTAAAGACGGCTGGCCCAAGTGAGCCGGCTTTTTTTGGTCAATCGGCTGGTCAGTGCCCTTTCCCTTGGATATTATTTCTAAATCAATTTTCGATTTTATTTAAATTACACGGTCCCGAAAAAGAAAACAATTCAAAGCAATATTTTTATTCCTACTTTGTTCTAGTTTCCTTTCAATTCCTAAAAAAACTGTAATTATGGGGTGCCGTTACATTACAAAAATCTTTAAAATTTTGCATTATAAAACCCATCTATAAACATCCAGAAGGGGTTTGGCAAGGGGTTTAATTTTTGAAAAATTGTAAATTATTTAAAAATCTAAAAGGGAGAAATATCTCTCTGGAAAAGCCTTGTTGTGCGGAAAAGGGAGTTTTTTTCCGAACCCCAAAATCGCACCCCCCATGTTGGAGCCCGAGGTCCCTGGGGAAAGGGAACGAATTTTTCATACTTTTCTTTTGGAAACCCCAAACCAAAAAGGGAAAAATCGCAAGAAGTTTCCCAATTTTGTCGATTCATTTGAGGGGAAGTTTTCCCCCTTTTCTGATTTTAAATTTTAAAAACAGCTAAAAATCCCCTAAACTAAAATTTACCCTTTCCCATTTTGGGAAAAACAATTTTTCAGCTTTAATTGGTACGCCAAATCTGTCAAGAAATCCGCAATGGGGGCCTTGTAAAAAGGGGGTAGAGCGAAGCAAAAAGCAGAAAAAAATTTTGAAATGAAAAATTTTTTAAAATTTTAGATTAACTGCCACGCCTCCCCCAGTCTTAACCCCAAAGAAAGGGCGTTTCAATGTTGTTTGCCCTTTTGTGGAAGGGCAGAAAAAGGGAAAATTGTAAAAATTTTAAAATCGCGGGCGGGTTTTCCCAAATTCAACGCTTTTATTTAAAAAGAGATGGAAAATAAGTGCCAACAAATTACCCTTATAGTTACATTCTCTTAAACCCATTCTTCCCATCATCCGATTCGAGTAGGTTACCTTAAAGTTCGCGTTGTGGTTTACATTCCAAACCCAATGCAATGTTACAAATGTCTTCAAATTTGGTCCATCATGAATCAAATTGTGTGCAAGGCAGACTATTTGCCGCAGATGCAGTTCAAACCATGACAAAAATGAGCACTTGTAAACGTCCCCTGTCAAATGGTGCCAACTGTGGAGGAGAGCAGCATTAACGCCACCTCCCGGTCCATTGCCCTTGTGGTTAAAGGAAAAAGAAATTCTACGTTCATGAAGAATCAAATTTACGCAAAATATTTCCTTTCAAGAATGCACGAAAAGCTTGTTGAATCACAAGGACCAAAACAACTGTCGTATTCAGCTGCAGTTAAAAGTCTGAATAAATTTTTTTTTAAGATGGTTTGCACTCTGCAGTACAGGTCAACTTATTGTCAATGTCCCCCAATTAAGTTACCATTACCTTCAAAAAGCATACAGCTTCACAAGTAAGCAGTCTAACCTCTGTGCAGACTCAGTCACCATTTAAAGTCTTCTCCCAAAGAGCAAACCGGAAAGCATTCAAAATAGCATCTTCTGAAGAAAGTTTATTCAAAAACAATCGCCTAAAAGAGCGAATTGTCATCACAGATTCGGTTGGAAAAAAGCAATGCCGGAAACCCGATCAACACAGAAAATCGGTTCGATCCACTTCACGACACCCAAATTTGATGGAGGATGAGGACTATTACCTCTCCCCTCCTCCAACTCCGAATAAGCAGAAGGTCCAAATAAAGTTTCTAAAATGATATAAATTTTCTTTAAAATGGATAATAGAAAATCATTCTATCCTATTCTTAATGGAAATTGCCGGTGGTCTAAAGTCAATTATAATGATCTACTTTCTACTTTTATCAAAATTTAATCCCTCAAATGTGTTATGTCTTCAGGAGCCCCCATGTTATTCTAAAGATAAATCTCTTTTAAAAGGGTTTAAAATTATAAACTATATTTTGCACTGTAACCCAACATAAAGGTTGTACAAGAATTGCTATCGAAATTTTGGGTTCCCCCCAAAAAAAAACTAAAATTAATACAAGATACAGCCACAGCGGGCGAGGGCCCCTTTAATCGCCCTTTCCTAAAACCAATTTTTGTTCCCCTATACCTTTCCCCCCCCAAAATTTAAAACGGTAACAAGTGATAAACTTTAAAGAAAATTTTTCGCCCAATTCCCCATCCCCTTTTTCCTTCTTCTTAGGCAATTTTAAAATGTCTAATCCTTTTGGGGGGCCCCGGGACATCTAAAAAATAACAAGGGTAATATAACTAAAAAAAATTGAAAAGAAACTTTAAATTTTGTTTATAAAAAAAAATCGGTCACCTACATTTTTACATCCAGCAAACAGGTACGTTTTTTTTGCATAAACCTCTCGATTGTCCCCCTTTTCCCAAAATTTCTTGGCCCTTCGATTGGAAAGTGTTAGGGACCAGACGGCGGGTGATCCTTTCCATTGTTACTTAAAATAAAAGGGTTTCTTTTTCCCAGTGAAAGACGTCAATTTTTTTTTTTAAAGAAAGCAGTTGGGGAAAATTTTTCTAGGCTCTTTTCCCTTTTGATCTAACAAAAAAAATTTTTTAATTTCCCCTTCTTTGATATAGTTTAAATTTTTTCTTTCAGTTTAAATTTACAAATTGCCTGCAAAGTTTCCAATTAACAAAAAAATTTAAAAAGTAAAAAAATTTCAAAAACCAAGGGTTTTTTAAAAAATGGTGAAAAAAACTGTTCCTTTAACGAAAACTTCACAAAAAAAGGGTTTTGAACATCGCCCTACAACAAAAAATTTTTAAAAAATTATAGAAATATTTAGAAGCCTCAAGCTAGAAGATCAATTTCGTTTTGTCCTAAACGTAAATCCTGGCAATCAATATGTTTCAAATATTAATTCAAAATACTCCTATTTAAGAAAGTCTGGGATGCGAAGTACGGAAAATAAGTGGTAAGTATTAAAAAAGAGTCCAATTGTTCACTTAAAAAAACTGGTGATGGCCAATATGCCAAAACAAAAACGGATATTGCAAAAACTTTGGCTAAAACATTTGAAGAAGAAACTCTTCTTCAAACTAATTTATTCAAATGTAATTTCAACAACACAAATGTAAAGCTGAGAAAGAACATATTAATTTTATACTTCAAGAAATGACGAAGACTAGTAAATTCCCCTTTTCTCTATTGACGACTTAATTTATTCAATTAAAACTGCGAAAAAGACAGTGCTGCAGGCCCGGACGAAATTTACTACCAGTTTCTTTAAACACCTACCGCCCCAATCTCTTGACTTGCTTCTTGAAAATTTTTAACAGAATTTGGGTTTCTGGTGAATTTCCTAACACCTTGGAAAAATGCGTTGGTTATTCCTATCCCTAAACCTGGAAAAGATTCAACTGAACCCTACAGAAATTATCGCCCAATTTTCACTGACAAGTTGCCTCTGCAAAACATTCGAAAGGAATGATAAAATAATCGGTTAGTTTGGTATCTATCTGAAAAATAATGGAATTATTACTAATTTTCAGTCAGGTTTTTCGTAAACAGCGAAAGTACAAACGATCATCTTGGTACGACTTGAAAACTTTTATTAGATGAAGCCTTTGTAAATAAACAACACCTGGTATCAAATTTTCTTTGATCTTGGAAAGAAGGCTTACCGATACTAATTGGAAATATGGTTATCTAAAAATCTAAAGGATGCCTGGACTTTAAAGGCAGACTTCCTCTTTTTTATTTTCTGGATTTTTAAACGGTAGGCACTTTAAAGTAAGACTTGGTTTCAACTTTTTCTGAGGATCCACCAACAAGAACAAGGTGTTCCTCAAGGAAGCATATTTTTCTGTTACACCTTTTTGGGCCTTTAAAAATAAACAAATTTTGCTAGCGCTCTAACACCAGGCATAGATTGTTCTCTATATGTAGGACGATTTTCTTATCTGCTATCGATTCTAAAATATATATATAACAATATTTTGAACGGCAACTTCAACAAAAATTTAGATAAAATTCAGAAGGCAAATAGAAAATGGGTTTAAAAATTTTCAAAAGTTCAAAAACTCAATGCGTTCATTTCTGCCGATTGCGAAAACACAACATAATGACCGGGAATTTTAAATCCCGGGTTTCAAAAAATTCCCGTGTTGTTTGAAGCTAAGTTTCTGGAAATTTAAAATTTTAAAAAAATTTCTTTTATACCACATATTTAAACATTTTGAAAACTAAACCCTTTAAAAGTTTAAAAATTTTATTTAAAAGGTTTTTTAACAAGTAAAAAAGGGGGAAATCAAATTCTTCCACTTTTAATGAAATTATACAAACTTTATCCGTTTAAAAATTGGGGGGATTTTTTTTTTTGGTTTTTGTAATATATGGGTCCCCCAAAAAATTCATATCTTCAAATGTAGATCCAAACATAAACGGGTTTAGGGTTCCTTTGGTGCTTTTCGCCCCCTTCACCTTTTAAAAAAGTTATATGGGGAAACCCGGGGAAACCTGGGTTTTTATCTTCGTCGTAAAAAAACTATCATTTCCCAATATGCAACTAAGAATTTTCATCTAATAGGAAAAAATCCAGCTAAAATATTTTTTCAAACCAAGTTATACTGAAAAATTTGTTAGCAAACCAAGGAAATTAAACCATTAGGCCTTCGTTTTAAAAGATGATTTAGAAAAACTTAAAATTAATGACCAGACAGTATCTTCAAAATGAACGATGATGATGTTCCAACCTTGGGGACTTATAATTCCCCGGAAATAAATGATTAAACCTTTCAAAATATAAAAAGGCATCAAATTCACCCACCTGAATATTTCCTAAAAGAGAAGTTTTCTAGCAATTTTTAAGGAAGAACATGAAGATTTTATACATTTTATAAACGGAAACGGTTCAAAAGAAGGGTTGCAAAAGTAGGTGTGCGGCTGTGTTTGAAAATTAATTTTACATCTAGTAATGAGGTTACCAGAATAATGCATCAATTTTTTTACTGCTGAAGCAAAAGCTATCGATTTAGCATTGTCATACATAGCTACAGCATCCACCACGATAAATTTGTGATATTTTGTCTGACTCGCTTTCTTTTTAATTTCCCATTAAAAATAAAAAAATTCTGAGCAACATACATGGTAAAAAACTTTTCTTTTGCGATTCCATGATATACTAAAAAAACCAAAATATGTTTAAATTATATTGGTTCCCAAAGCCATGTAGGAATACGCCGGAAATGAAAAAGTAGATGCTTTTAGCTAAACAATCCATTATAAATTTTCAAAAAAAACTGACTTATTGTTACCTGCTTGTGATTTTGACGGCTATAAATAAACTCGTATCCATCTGAATGGACAAGCAAATTGGACAATGCCTTTTATAATAAACTTCACGATATAAACCCATTCTTGATATGTCACCATCTCCTATCTCTGTCAAAAACCCCGGATAAACAGTTCTTCTTCGATGCCGAATTTTGGACACACTAAAATTTCCCTCTTTTTCTCCTTTACAAATGACAAAGCCCCCTTTTTGTTTAGGTTGTAATGAAAATTTTATGTAAGCTTTTCTTCTTGAATTCATGATTTTTTAAAAGGCCCGTTAAATAATTTTATTTTGTAAAATTCACTCAAAAAAAATTTTTAAAACAAATTTCCCTCAAAAACATAATTTTTTAAATTAAAAAAAAATAAACTTGTTTTTCTAGGACTAATTGGCCCCATTTCTATTTTCATTTTCCCAATTTTTTTACATAATATTTTTTAAGGGCCTAAAATAGGGATTTGGGCCCCATATGGGCCCGTTAGGGTTTACGTGCCGTAAAACCAAAAAAACAAAAAACGCTTTTTATTATTGGGGGCCATACGCCGTTTTCATGGAATGGGGACAAAGGTCACATTGAAAAGGGTTCCCTGATTTAAAAACCCCCTTAACACATCTGCGGTGTTTCTAAATTCAAAATTTTACCATTTCATCGTTTAAATGTTGATTCCTGCTTAAGCCGGTGCTAGGGGGCGTGGACGGTAAACTTGGCACTTTCCCGTAACTCGTCCATGACAGGTTTCCCAATCAAAAACCGAGCCTGCAACCATTTTAATATTGGCCGCTGTTGGGCTTTCTTTAGGGATTTCTGTATTTATCTATTCTATTGAATAAAAAACAAGGGGGCTATTAAGTTAAGGCATTCTAGCCTTGTGTGTGGGGACTACTGCAATCGAATGCATGGCACTTTTTCGTGGGGTTACTTTTTCGCTTTATCTTGACCTAAAATATCAATAATATTTCATTTCTTAGAATTTAATCTACAAAAAAAATAGATAAATACAGAAATCCCAAAGAAAAGCCCAACACGACAAATTGAAAATGTTTGCATGCCCGGGTTTTAATTTAGCCCCGTTCATGGACGGTACGGAAAAGTGCAAGTTACCGTCCACGCCCCCCAGCACCGGTTAAACAGAATTCAAAATTTAAAAGTGAAATAGAAAATTTTGAATTTAAAAAAAAATTCCCCAGAAAGTTTTTTCTTTGAATTTGTCTTAAAAAGGGAAAAACTTATTTTTTAAAAACGGTTTATTTTTTTGCATCCTTTAAAAGAATCATTTTTAAATTTTATAAAACCCAAAAATTTTCAAACTGCCCGAAATCTGGAATTTACAAAGGATTTATTTTTTAGTTTTGGGACCAAAAATATTAAACCCCCACCGTTGCACCCTGAAATTACTTTTTTACAGTGTTCCACAAAAATAAATTTACATACTGAAAAGTGCATGATTTGGGATGAATCCCCCTTTTCATAATAAATATTAGGCCCAAACCCAAAAAATTTTTGGGCTGGCGGTACAATTATTTTTACATTCCGGATTTTTTCTTAAAATAGTATTGCTCAACAAAATGAGCAGGGTGGGGACCTTTTTGCAAAATGATAAAATTTCAATGAAAATAAAAAATTTTTAAAAAAATTTTATCCCAAAAACCCAAAAAACAAAATTTAAACAAAAATTTTAAAATTTAAATATTTTTGATAAAATAATTTTGTCCATATTAAAATTTTTAAAATTTTACATTTAAAGATGATGGAATAGCAAAACATTGGGTTTCCCCCAAATGTTAAAAGGGCATAAATTTAAAAAAAATGGAAGGGGGGCTTTCTTTTGGGCACCCATGATACTCTTTCCTCCTTTTAGGCCTTTCCCCTGCAACTAAAAAATGTCATTAAAAAAAAGCTTCCTGTGTAACAATTTTATTTATCGGGAATTATTTAATTTTTGACCCAAAAATTTTAGGAAATGAAGTGCCAAAATTTGGATGCCAAACAAAAACATATTTATGAAAAATTTATGTCCATATAATCAAAATGTAAAAAATTAATAATGAGCGGTTGCATTGTTTTAATTTAACTCTTCATGATGCGTTTAGTGTATGTATGATAAGTATTCCCCCAATTTGCATGTATTGTAGACTTTTCAATGTTCGTCCCTTTGAGGAATTTCGAATTTCGTAATCAAGGGAAGTACGGCCATCTTGGACGGCATTTGCACTTATTACACATCGTTTTTTACTTTACACTCGACTGCAAATGCATTTGAATTGTTAAACCATCTTATCTTACCTGACGCCAAGTATGGTTATTAAATGTGGCTATCTTGGAGATGTTAAAATAGAAAAAGGTCTTGAGAAGGACGTTGAATTTGCTTGTGGTATTTTTAGTTTAAACTTTTTCGGCATTTTCTAGATGGGTGGTTCAATATTCCTCACTTGTTGAATAATGTTGAATCACCCTTATGATATGTATTGCCTGCTTTTAAAATTTGTCTTTTTGACGTCCGTTTCAATGCAGGACCTCTGATCACCCTTTTAAAATTCCATTTTTAGCTCAGAACAAGTTCAAAGGTGAGCTTTTTTGTCATCATCGTGCGTCCTTCAAAAAAATGGCGTCAAACTTTTAAAACAACATCTTTAAACATTACATGGCCAATTGCAACCAAACTTTACAAAAAACCTTAGTACCCCTTTCAAAGAGCTTAGATATTTAAATTCCATTAAACACTCTGTCTTGGCCATGGCAACCAATAAGTGTCTAAAAAATCTTTCTAAAGAAAAAACCGTAAAGAATTTTTTTGAAACAAATGAGGCTCTACCCCAAGTTTGTTCAAAATCAAAGCCCTGGGGTCAAAATTGGCCCCGTCCCAGGAGGTCATTGATTTTCCCTATATGCATATTATAGTAAAAACTTAAAAAATCTTCTTTTAAAGAACTCAAAGAGCTAGAGCTAAGATATTTAGCATCAAACATGTTCTAATAGGTGTCTACCAAGTTTGTTCAAATAAAAGCCCTGGGGTCATAATTGGCCCCGCCCCGGGGGTCATTGATTTTCCTTATATGTGTATAGCAAAAACTTAAAAAATCTTCTTTGAAAAAACCCAAATATAGCTAGAGTTTAGATATTAAGCATGAAACATCTTCTAGTGAGTGTCTACAAAGTTTGTTCAAATAAAAGACCTGGGGTCAAAATTGGCTCCGCCCCGGGGGTCATTGATTTTCCTTATATGTGTATAGTAAAAACTTAAAATCTTCTTTGAAAAAACCCAAATAGCTAGAGTTTAGATATTAAGCATGAAACATCTTCTAGTAAGTGTCTACAAAGTTTGTTCAAATAAAAGCCCTGGGGTCAAAACTGGCCCCGCCCAAGGGGTGTCATTGTTTTTAACTATATGTGTATAGTAAAAACTTAAAAAAATCTTCTTTTAAAACGCCCAATGAGCTAGAGCTTAGATGTTTAGCATGAAACATCTTATAGGTGTCTACCAAGTTTGTTCAAATAAAAGCCCTAGGGTCAAAATTGGCCCCGCCCCAGGGGTACATTGACTTTCCCTATATACATATAGTAAAAACTTAAAAAACACTTCTTTTAAAGAACTCAAAGAGCTAGAGCTAAGATATTTAGCATCAAACATGTTCTTATAGGTGTCTACCAAGTTTGTTTAAATAAAAGCCCTGGGGTCAAAATTGGCCCCGCCCCGGGAGTCATTGATTTTCCTTATATGTGTATAGCAAAAGCTTAAAAAATCTTCTTTGAAAAAAACCCAAATAGCTAGAGTTTAGATATTAAGCATGAAACATTTTCTAGTGAGTGTCTACAAAGTTTGTTCAAATAAAAGCCCTGGGGACAAAATTGGCCCCGCCCCGGGGGTCATTGATTTTCCTTATATGTGTATTATAGCAAAAACTTAAAATCTTCTTTGAAAAAACCCAAATAGCTAGAGTTTAGATATTAAGCATGAAACATCTTCTAGTAAGTGTCTACAAAGTTTGTTCAAATAAAAACCCTGGGATCAAAACTGGCCCCGCCCCAGGGGTGTCATTGTTTTTAACTATATGTGTATAGTAAAAACTTTAAAAAAATCTTCTTTTTAAAAGCCCAATGAGCTAGAGCTTAGATGTTTAGCATGGGTGTGTGGGGGGCTATATACAGGTGAGCGACCTCAGGGCCATCATGGCCCTCTTGTTTATTACATTGAAATATGATTGATGTCTTGAAGATTGACCTGTATATCACTTATTTTAAGTGCCCATTCACCAGAGGTAAAGAATATTATCTCTTTTAAAATAGAGTTACCATTACTCTTACATGGTGTCTGCATCCAGCACTGAAGACTGACTGTCATCTGGTAACCTATTGAAATGCCATCAGTGCCTTTCAGACATCCTGCAACTTCTGTCAGATTGTTCATTTTTGTCGATTGCGGAAACACCATAATGACCCTGAACTTTACATATCTGGTTCTAAAATTCCAGTAGTTGATGAAGCTAAGTTTTCAGGAATTATATTTGATAAAAAACTTTCTTTTATACCACATATTAAACATTTGAAAACTAAATGCCTAAAAGCTTCAATGTACTAAAGGTTTTATCAAGTACAATTTT
>NW_026854033.1:0-6799 GCF_026571515.1 Ruditapes philippinarum
ACAAGGTTCATAACTCTAGCATGAATATTTCTAGAATTATTTCCCTTGATCTTGGAATTTATTTTAACAAATGTTATTTTTTTACTATAACTTAATACATAATTATACATAATTGATTTTTCTTTCATAGTTTGTTCTTCTTACTGCGTCCAGTATTTTATTAGTCGAGCTTGGCTGTCTCCTGTGACAGCTCTTGTTTTTGGTAATTATGTGTTTTCTGGCTCAGAATTGCACTAAGTATTGTTTTACAATTGTCTCGCCCTTCTTTTAAGTCCCCTACCGGTTCACCGGAGGAGGGGACTTTAGGTTTACCCTCAGTCTGTACGTCCGTCAGTCTGTCCGTCCACAAAACTGGATCCCGCGATAACATAAAAAGTACTGAAAATGTTTTTATGAAACTTGATATATGGATAGATGGCAGTATGGAGATTATGCACGTCTTTTTTCTTTTCTTCCTATGTTGAAAATTCTGGTTGCTATGACAACAAATAGACTGAAAATATGGCAAATTTATCACATAAACTGGATCTAGTGATACTGCAAAAAGTACTGAAAATATTTTTATGAAACTTGAAATATGGGTAGATGGCAGTATTGAGATTATGCATGTCTTTTTCTGTTCACCTACTGTATTCCTAGAAATGTTCGCGGGTACAATATTTCGCGTTTTTCACAACGTCGGCATTTTCGCGGAGACAGACTTTCGCGGATATGTACTAACCGCGAATTCCGCGAATGTTAAGTCGCTACGGCCTAAATTACAGTTTTTGGAGGTTACGTTTTTGATGCATGACCTTGCCTGGTGGGTGCTTTATTTATTTTATTTCAAGTCACCCCTAAAGCGCAACGTTACTCGATACATTTTCATCTATTGACTACTCGAACAAGGACGGTTGTTCCGTCAACACGTTCATATTTCCTTACTTTTTTCATTATGTTATTAAGTAAGATTTAGTCAGACCAGTTAACTTCTATTCTCATTTGAATAATAACTGACTCTATCTCCAAAATGTAGATACGTATTTTTATACATATTATCGGACTGTACATCGCTTTCATTTAACAACATAACAGCTGTTTATCAATGTAGCACTTGATCGCTATTGTACTTTTAACAAAGGATTACACCTACTCCAAGCAAATGAAATCCAAGTCATTCAATGTTCGCAAACTGTAAATGCGTTTGTCAACGCCGTGACTAGCAAATAACGTCAATAAGCATGTTAATTACTAATAATTGATATTTTCTTTTCCAACGTGAAAACTAGTATTAATAACATACATAAATAATTCTTTACACATTTCTCTAAAAACCTGTGTTTATATGTTGTTTTGTGCAAGTAGATTATAATAAATATTCTGCACTTTTTATGTTATATTTGGTTGAAGCTAGAAATGTTCGCGGTTTTGTTATAAGTGACATATTCGCGGCTATAAAGATTCGCGGAATCATGCCTGCCGCGAAAACCGCTAAATTAAAATGCGCGAAATCTTTTCTAGGAATACAGTATTTTGAAAACAATTGGTTGCCATGGCAACAAATAGACTTAAAACATGGCAAATAAAACAATATTTGTGATTAGTTAAAAAAATCTGAAAAATTTCATTAAACTTATAATATGGATAGATGGTAGAAGAAATTATACACATCATTTTAATCTTGACTATAGGGAGTATATTGAGATCTGTCATACTAAACAAAGGTCGGCAACCTCGTCAAGATTTCTGATTCTAGTTTTTAGGCTTTTTCACTATAAGTTCTTTATTTCTTAAGGTATTTATTTCAAACTTCAAACATAAGTTTCTGGTCATTAACCACATCATATGTGACAAGGTTTTAACTCTAGCACAAAAATTATCAGAATTGCCTCCCTTGAACTTACATGAAAATAAAAAATGTGTTGTTTTTTTAGTAACTTCTTTATTTCTTAAGTATCTCCTTCAAACTTCATATATATGTGTTTCTTATTATCACTCAAATCATTTGTGAGAAGGTTCAATACTCTAGCAAGACTATTTCCAGAATTATGTCCCCCTTGAACTTAGATTTTTTTCGAGAAATTGGTATATTTTACTCCAACTTTATCATTACTTATAGGATTTACTTCAAACTCCCACATCATAATAATATGACAATGTTTATAAATCTAGCATCCTTATTTCCAGAATTATCTCCTGCTTAAACCTTGGATTTTTTTATTCATTCTTTTAACTTACTTCAAATTTAAAATAAACATTCATTATGAACAGCTTAACTACAAATTGTTCTCTGTTACACTCATATCATGTATGACATTTTGGATCTTTGTTTCAAGAGTTCGTTATCTCCTCTTTAAAAATTTTGCTTTTAAAAATGTTATATTTTGGTAACAGGGATGTTTAAACAATTAACTTTAGAGTGTCCTTCAGTCTGTCTGTTCATAAAAACTGTTTCCTGTGACCACTTTTAAAGAAGTTTTCCGACAAATTATCTTAAAAAAGAGAAAAATTGAAACATTAGTGAATGGCCAATGGCCCTTCAGAATATTGCTAGGGTTCTTACCGGTAGGGGACTTATGGATTGCTTGCAATACTATGATAATTGCTTGTTTTCTAAGCCTTTTTTTTGCCTGATAAATTTGGTAATATCAAACACTAGCATGGTATTCTCTATTTATTGTGTGAAACTACAATGCCCAGACCTTTGCCTTTTGGCTTGTATTATTGCTTAGTGAACTTCTGCAAAAGTTATTTAAATCATGACCCTTTGGATAAAATAGGCCCGGGCCCCCATTATGGGAATCAAATCACTTGGTATTGCATAGACTTATATACTTAACATGTCTTATGTTATCTTGACCCTGAGGTCAAAATCGGCCCTTGCTTCATGTGGACTAATGTATAGGAAAATGCATCAAATCTCTTTGTGGAAAACTGCAATTCGTAATTTAACAGAGTTAATTCCATTACTGATTATATTTATATACTAAATGAATATTATTCAATTACGATTGATATATCTATATATATTTTTCAGGTTGCTCATGTACAGTTTTGTAAGGGACAGATTTATGCCACCAAATGATCCACTTGGAAGAGAGGGACCCTGTCTGGATGATTACCTTAGAGTTCCAAAAGTGACACCTTTCCAAAGGTAAAGATAACATTAAAAGTTAAGTCAAACATATTTATATTCTGCAAATATAAGCTTGTTGATAATGAATGGAGATATAGTGCTAACTCCACCAATATTTTCCTATAGTTAAAATTGAATGTGGGCAGATATTCTCAAACTATTAGGGAAATGTTGTCAAGTTTAATAAAGGTCTGTTACAAATGTTTAGTCTTCAATAAATATTGTAATGGTACAAAAGAGTAACAGAAATAAAAATCAGTAACAAACTGAACAGTAACAAAAAACCTATCATCACTGTATCTCTAAATTACAAAAAAGGCTGTATTAAGTACAATTATAATCCTATCTGATATTGATGAATAAATAAATTTATTATACCGTATATTGATAAAAGAAATATTGAGAAATATTGATGAAATAAAACTTGTATTTTTATTTTCAGTAATTTCACTGTATAAATTTACTTTTCACTTCAGTGAAACATATTTTCACTGGTGTCTTGCCGGATTATTTTCTTCAAAATTCAGCCAATATACAAAACTTAAGGGAAATGTTATGTTAAAAAAGAGAAAAATGTATATGATAAACAGAAAATTCAAGTTTTTTCCAATACATACAAGATTAAAATTCATCTTGTGGTATGACAATTATCATATATCACTCATTGCTACCGCGGCTCATGAAATATTTATTTTCATACCACTTAATTTATTTGTATTTATAGAAAAAACTTGAATATCCTTTATGTCCATGTTTTGTTTATTTTCTTAAATTACTTCAGGTAATATATTCCCACCAATTGTTGAATAGGTTAATTAATTCCTCATAAAGAATAGATAGCTTCTTTTATTCCTCCAATTTTGAAGAGTACGCAGAAAATAATTTCAACATTACTGGTTATATTCACTGAAGATTTTTACACCCCAAAATATCCAAAGATTTTACATGAAAATTTGACATAAAGATTATACCAAAAGAAATGCTTAAGTATTTATACATGTACATACAAAGTACCTTCAATGGAATGGTCCAAATCATGTATTCACAGTTTGTTTTATAAACTAGAAACAGAAACTTATTAAAATGTTCATCAATAAAGTTATTAATAGAACATATAGGAACAAACATATTGATAATTTCATAAATAATTAATATAATAAACAAACATGTGTATCATAAAATCTCTATGTATTTTGTATATTAATGTCATAAAGTAGATATATCTTTTGTCATTCTTTCTCTGAACTTATTGTGTTATGCCGATTTACAGAAGTGTTTTGCATTTTATACTTATGGTGGCATATTTCTGCCACCAGATAACCTGATAACAAACTAGTTAATTAAGAGGTTAACTAGTTAAGTAACTAGTTAACCTGATAATTAACTAGTTAATTAAGAGGTTAACTAGTTACGTAACTAGTTAATTTTTTCAATAAAGAAAAGATCATAACAGGAAATAAATGCATGTTAGTGCCTGCAACTGCCATCCTTTTATTATATCATCATCTTAAAATTAAGAGGTTAACTAGTTACGTAACTAGTTAACCTCTTAATTAACTAGTTAATTATCAGGTTAACTAGTTACGCAAATACCTAACTAGTTAACCTGATAAATAACTAGTTAATTAAGAGGTTAACTAGTTACATAAAAACGTAACTAGTTAACCTGATAAAAAACTAGTTAGTTAAGAGGTTAACTAGTTACGCAAATACCTAACTAGTTAACCTGATAAATAACTAGTTAATTAAGAGGTTAACTAGTTACGTTTTTACGTAACTAGTTAACCTCTTAACTAACTAGTTATTTATCAGGTTAACTAGTTACGTATCTAGTTAACCTGATAATTAACTAGTTAAGTATTAGGTTAACTAGTTAGGTATTTTCGTAACTAGTTAACCTGATAATTAACTAGTTAATTAAGAGGTTAACTAGTTACATAAAAACGTAACTAGTTAACCTGATAAATAACTAGTTAGTTAAGAGGTTAACTAGTTACGCAAATACCTAACTAGTTAACCTGATAAATAAGTAGTTAATTAAGAGGTTAACTAGTTACGTTTTTACGTAACTAGTTAACCTCTTAACTAACTAGTTATTTATCAGGTTAACTAGTTACGTAACTAGTTAACCTGATAATTAACTAGTTAAGTATTAGGTTAACTAGTTAGGTATTTTCGTAACTAGTTAACCTGATAATTAACTAGTTAATTAAGAGGTTAACTAGTTAAGTATTTATTTAACTAGTTAACCTATTAATTAACTAGTTAATTATCAGGTTAACTAGTTACATAACTAGTTAACCTCTTAATATTAAGCTGACAATAAGGGATGGCAGTTTGCAGGCACTAACATGCATTTTTTTCCCGTTATGATCTTTTCTTTATTGAAAAAATTAACTAGTTACGTAACTAGTTAACCTGATAATTAACTAGTTAATTAAGAGGTTAACTAGTTACGTAACTAGTTAACCTCTTAATTAACTAGTTAATTATCAGGTTATCTGGTGGCAGAAATATGCCACCATATATACTTAATCATAATTTATAATGATGCTTCAGCATTTGGAAAAATTATATGAATGCTTTGTAAATTTGTAACAGACATACTTTAGGATAAGGGGTGTTGCTGTTTGAATGGTTAAGGTTGTTTATTTCGAATCATTTCCCTTTCACTCCTGTAGATTCGTATCCCGCCAGACATTTTGGATTTTTCTTTTAAGGGAGCTATCCAACTAGTTTATGAAAAGTTGGTGGTTCTACTCAGGTGCCTGCTTGTGCCTGAAACAATGCACGGGGGGAACCTGGGGTCTTCCTTCACCAGTCAACCTGGGGAAAGTCACCATATGACCTGTACAGGTGCAACATGTTGGTGCAACGTAAAACCCAACAATAACAAAAACAAAACAAGAATCAATAGAATAATGTTGAATTATTTTTCCTTTACATTTTCAGATACCGGCAAGGTTATAATAATCCACATCAACAACTACAACAACAACAACATTATCAACATCAACAACACAATCGACAACAGAACCAGCAACAGAACCAGCATTATCAACCATGTCAGTCACAACAAAATTATCAGCAACATGGACACATTCAGCAAGGTCAAGGACAATTTAATTTAGGTCAAGGTCATATACAGCAAATGCAGCCACCTTTTCTAGCAGGTAGAGGAAATTTTGCTAAAGCTGTAAATCAGGGTCTTAATTATAATGAAAATAAACAACCATTCCAAAAACAGGCAGTTGGTGCAAGAAATAAAACACCTGTTCAAAAACAATTTGAAGGTCAGCATTTGAATGACCCAGATAATGCAACACAGGGAACAAAACAAGGTAAAGGTCAATGGAAAAGTACAACACAGAAAGGTCAGTGGTCACTAAAAGGAAAAGGAAATCCTAGAACTGATGAGGAGACTGAAGAATTGTTTAAAGAATTAAGAATAATGTTTCCTGATGATGATCAGGAGGAAAAGATAAGAAGTGTTTTAGCCAATCATGACAGGGAGCGTGACTTGACCAAACTTACTAATTATTTAATGAGTGTACTGTTTTAATAATCTGTTTTGTTATTGAATTTATTATCAATGAAATATTTTGCTTTATGATATAATTTTTTTATGTTGTTTGAATCCATTGTTGTCACTTTTTGGTTGTAAAACAAGAAAAAAACTCTTAA